>NW_016690498.1:220083-408963 GCF_001604755.1 Lepidothrix coronata | reverse complement strand
GGTGCAGCAGCAAGGTCTCTCTGATACTTAAGCCCTACGTGCCATGTGGCTCATGCTCGTGGCTGCAGAGAAAGGACTACGCACCTCACCATCTCGATTCCCTCCTAAGTGAGCCCTGATTCCACAAAGCACCGTGGGACATATGCTCATCTTCCAGCATCACAGCACTGCACTGAAGTCATATGCCTGCACAGGGCAGCACGTGTTACCTTCTGCTTGCACCTTTAGAGCCAGTAGCCAACACACAATAATAAGAGTTCACAATTTATTCCTCTCTGCCACCACTCTGGGTCTTCCATCTCAGCATTAGGTCTATTTAGCTTTTAAGTGAGTGCATTTTCTTTTTGACAAGTAGGAAATCAATAGCCTGCTACACACACATAAACACTGACCGACCTGTGCGTAGGTAAAACCAGTTATTTCCGGTGTGACATCAGTATTTAACCCCCTGTTACATCAACCCTCACCTCTTAGTCTATACTCTGACAATGCAGTCTCACGTACTCTGACGTATAGATGTCCTCCTCCAGCTTGGCTGTAGCATTTGCCTTGCCTGACAGGGTTTTTTGCAAGGGACCCTCCTTCCCAGCAGTCCCCAAGTTGTTCAGAAATCAAACAAGCATAGGTATAAAGAATACTGACCTCTACAGCTTTAGAGGATGTGAAAGAGACCCCAAGCATGTATCGCCACACCTGATCTGCCATATGTCTGAGGATATATCAAATCCAGATGAAATGAAGAAAGATTCTTATTTTCCTAATGAAACTGAAGCCTAGGGAAAGTCATATCAGATCAGTACCCCTCTCCCAGGCCATCTTGAAGAAATGATTTTACCTCTTAGTTGGACTTAGGGTAATTGTATAAAGGCTTCCAATCTCTGAAATCTGTAATGAAATCTGTAATCCTGACCTGCTGGATATGAGCTATACAATTACTCACAGTATATTTAGAGCAAATAATCCATTCCCTCAAAGCTCCAAATATTCATAGCTGCTGATGTAAAGTACTGTCCAAGGGTCTGCATTATAATTACTTGTGCAACAAGGTGAAGGCCACATCTGACTCCTGCTAAGCCCTTTAGGAAAGCTCATCCTCTCCTTTGACAGTGAGACATATTAAATCTTTGCTGAATCAATATCTATTGTATGGGAGCAGAAAACAGTGAGATTAAGAAAACCCACCCAAACAAGCCCAGTCATTACAAATCAACACAGAATAACCCATAACTATGCTAAGCAGGAAGGAAGACCCACCAACTTGGTTCATTTCTGTAAAGTAAACCAGGACATACAATGTTCCTCAGACATGCTGGTCAAAACTTATACTTACAGAGGTTTAACAGAGTAAAGGCTACTGTTGGCTCCTCCTCGGCAACCCACAGCTGAATTCTGAAACTCACTCAGAGGGTTAGCAAGGCAGAGTCACTCAGAGCACACACAGAGAGCAGAGTGGGCCTCTATCTCTCTGCTTCACCTAAATCTGTGCTTCAGCTGCATCAAAACAGAAAAAAGGCTTCATCTTGCCCATAAAGCTATTCAGTCTCTGAAGCTGCTTACTCAACTAGGGGTTACAAAAGCCAGCCTTTCTCCAGCAGATTTCACAGGACAGATAGTTTGAGACTTAAATGTCTATTGGGTTACCCTTGGCAAAATGACCCAAGGTATGGAAGTCAGACACTGTCTTAATCCTATGCACTGTAAGCCCAAGCAAACACAAATGGCTGCAACATAGAGCAGATCTGGAATCCACCCAGTGACTCAAGTCAGCAAGTTCATTATCGCTTTCCAAGACTGCTTCCTAACCCACTTCCTCAGACAGGATCCAAGCACTCAGAGTCCCAAAGGTTTTCAAGTCTCAGTACCACGCTTAATGATGAGTTTTTAAGTCCTTCTTCACTTGTGGCTAAACTAATCAGGGCCTTAACTGGATCAGGTCTAGTGTTCTCCTTCTGTTGCAAGGCCAAGGCCTCCTATGAAGATTCAAATGTCTTGTTTTACAAAGCCTTGCAGAAAGGGAAACTTCTCCAGACAGTAATTCTGCATTAGCAGTTCAGCAAAGGAAGACAGGACTGAGGCTGCCCAAGTCTCCCAGGCCCCCCCAAAGTTCCTGTGCTGGGAAGCTGGTAACAGATTGTCAAAAAGGGTTAAAGCAGCTGTCCACATGGCTCTCTGCGGCTCCTGGGAGGGTGGCAAAGCGCATTGTTTGGCGTAATCATGACACAGATCTGCATGTGTATGTCTTCAATAATTCATGTTGCAGCTTGTCTCGCTGTGGGGACAGATGTCAGTGAAATCAGTGACAGCCGATCATGCTGATCCCTCACATAATCACGGGAGAGCTGATCCTGTGGTGACACTGAGCCTTGGAACCCGCCTGTGGTGCTCATGTGAGGGTGACAAGAGCAGGCAGACACAGATATGTACAATACCTGTGTTTGAAAACACCAGTGCCTGTTCAGCAGCACACCACACCTCAGGGATCCGAAACCATGACCAAGGGGAAGTCAGAGCAACTGCAGGGGGGGGGGTCTACAGGTGCCACAAAGAGGCCATGTCACCCACCCCATGTGAAAGACAAGTAAAAGTCACACTGACAGCTTGTGTGAACCCTGCACAAGTTAACATTCGCTTCAAAACGAGCCAGTGGTTTCCTCTGGACTTCCTGCTTCTTGTAATGCTTTGATTCCAAACTGATCCATCATCTCTGTCAATGTCTGTCCCATTTTGGGTTATACTGGTCAGCTCCAATGTCCTAGTCACTGACAGGAGACAGCAAAGTGCAGTTGTACCCACTGCAGAGCTCAGATATTATCTCTCCAGGAGAGAGTGACTCAGTACTAATTAGAATGACGGGATTCTTTCATCTCATTTGAAAAATCTATTCCTGTTGGACGAAAAAAGCACATTCTTCTCAGCATTCAATGGTTCCTGTTTATTTTTACTCCAATGCCTTGTTCCAATTGTTCCACATGCTCTGTTTCGATATTTAAGAGAAGCACCTGATTATTTATGGTGGGGTTTTTCAAATACACAAGTATTTAGCTCAGTTAGGTCAGCTTTCTAAATAACTGCATTCATCTTTGCTCGCTGGATTTCTGTACTTGTGCTCAAAGCAGCAGATAAGCAAATCTACAGCTAACTCAGTTGGGCATGTTACACCTTCCATCATTGGTATAACTCAAGATGAACTGAGTTACACCAGAAAAATGGAGTTGTTCACTTTTATGGCTGCAACTTAATAGCCCAGTTGAGAGCTGTCTCACAATCACGTGTGAGACTAGGACATGTCCCTATACACACCTGTGTGCATGTGGGACTTCCGTTAAGTGACACAGACACAATGCCAGGATCAGAAACTGGACTCTAGGACCGGGTATTCCTAATTCACAGGGCACTGTGTTCTGCAGGTTTGTCTCTCCATCGCCGCCTTCCCTCCTGGCATTGGAGTGTGCAGAGTATTTCCCCAGTGATGCCAGCACCAGCCGAAACCTCATCTAAGATCAGTGCATTTAAAAAAGGACATTAATTCCTCATTATACTCGGATCAGATTGTTTTCAAGGCAACATCCTGACTGAGTCAAAGTACCTCATTAGAGCTGCCATGCATACTGTTGTTTAACATCATGTGCCATTTTTCTTGGGAAGGTGCATTTACATAAACATTTCTAATCACAGCCCTGTAAAGAGACACAGTATAATAATTTGTGACTTTTAGGTAATATGTCATATGAATCTTAACATATGGCATTACACTGTATGATGGCAATCTTGGCTCTTCCAAGGGAACCTGGACAACATCCAGTGAATGAGCCAAAGGCAATAGAGAACCATATCCACGCTAATCCAGGTTTACACCTTTCATTCAGCACTCCAAGCTTCCACCAGATGGTTTTGCACAAAAGCATTAATGCCAGAAATCACTGTGCAGACTCACCCAGTTTTCAGACACACTATTTCAGAAGGCAAAAACAATCCTAGTAAATGGCACCAGCAATTCAAAGGTGCAAGGAGTGGTCTGCAGCCTTTGCAAGAAGGTACCAAAAGGTGACTTTGTGAGCTTTGCCATTCCAGATCACAGCTCCTTTGTTTTGCAAGGGGAGTTCGGGGCAGGTTCTACCTATTGTACAGCCATTACTCCCATACAAGGATAATCAAGTAGCAATCCTGGAATGATGCTTGCCAGATGGAGAGTACCAGGCTCCACAAGAACTATCTGAAATTTCCATTTACAACTCTATTTCCTTACATGCCCACAAGGAATTTCCCTCCAAATTTGTGAGATACAGTAGTGAGCAAAATGCTAAGGTCAATGCATCAAAGTAATGTAAGTGGATTTCAGGGATGGTAAACAACTGATGCTGTTTAAATAAAATCATCTCACTACAAACCTGGGGCCCACATCACCTTCTTGTACCATCTTAAGGGAGTGTAGACACTGGGTCAGTCACCAGAGCTAGAGATAAAAGACAGGGATGTATTACCACTTCCACCACACTTTTGTTTTTGCACATATATGAAATGGTCCTTGGAAGCTCCAATAAACAGCCACAGTGAAGTGTTCTATCTCAGGTCACCTGCAAAGCATACACCTGGACCAACAGACAGCATCCGGTACAGTCTCCATCTCCACAAACTGTTAGGAACTGCACAAGGAAAAAAGTCAAGGCAATTGTTGCTGAGGAGTGATTTCAGTCCCAAGAGTGACTCCAACAGTTTGCCTACACACTGGACTAATGACCCAGGATGGAGTTTTCTTGGGGGATGGGTGGTGATGGCTTTTGGTGCTCTGGTACCCTGGCATAGGTGAGAGGATCCTACAGGAACCTCTTCCACCCCAGGCAGACATTTTGTAACCATTCCTGCTCTTCAATACATCCAGCCCCATCCCTGCCTTGGTATTCTTACTCACTCCATACAGTATCATGTGCTTAGAGTAACAGAAGGGTCTCTTTGTGTAAGGTACCTCAAAATGGCATATCCCTGCTCCTCAGTGTTCCAGCCATAGGGGACATGCCCCTCATGTGACACATACCAAGAGCACATATGTCAGCTTTTTATTTCCTAAAAAGCCCACTTTTTTCCTCCACAGCAGCATATGCATGATGAGCCAGCTGTCAGGGAAATACTGTTTTCAGCTTCCTGCCCTGCATGTAGGTTGAACAAAACAGCATATTGTCACATTGTTCCAGGAATGTGAGGAAGAAGAAAGGAAAGGTTTAACTTTTGCTGTTAGTCCCCAGTTCCTTTGTGGCAGACATGGCTCCATCAGACACAATAGCTTTGTTACTGCACGTTCCAGGCAGGGCTCAAGCTTTGAATATTCAGCAGGGCTCCAGGCTAGTGATTCTTTTGCAGCAACGTTTCTTGTCTTCCAGGAAGCCCTTGACAAAGGTCACAAACAATTTGCTCGTTCCTCTTATTAAAATAAAGATGGAAAGCATTGATGATAGCTCTGCCCAGCAGCTAACTTCATCATCTGTAGCAGCTCCAACATATGCTTGTGAGATAATGAAAAATATAGCATTAAATACAGTGGCAGATTGAATCTTGTTTCAGGGTAAATATAGTAAGTCATTTTTTTTTCCTCCTCATTTCCTCAGAACCTGTTTAGCATTAGACTGTTAATATCATCACTGATACATGACAAAACCATTGCATAATATACTGCATTTGAAGCCAGCCCACCCATAAAAGTGAGCAATGACAAAGTATGAACATTACTCAGGCACTGATAGTAACGAAGTGCTCCAAGCCAGCCCTTTCCGGATGTTTCCATTCGCACACCTTCAAGGAACGTGGCTTTGGGCTGGGTTGTGCACCTCAGCCCCCTGCCTGCTAAGCCAGGGTCAAGTCAGAATCCCTTCAGACTTCTGTCCAGGTCCTGCAGCTTCACCCGTGTCCTTGGCCCTGCAGTTGGCCACTGCTGCACTGCTGAGTGTTTCTTCAAATTGTGTTCTTGTCAACACATAAGGCAGCTGATTTACCTTCTCCAGGGAATCTTAATTAGAAGCCTAGGCAGACTTTGTAGACAAATTGCATCTTGAGGAATACTGACTGGTCAGGCAAACTCTCTGGATGCTTTTCCGCTGCCCTGTGACAGACCTTTCCAGGCATCTCTCCTGACCTGAGCCCAGACGGCCAAAAGCCTTTTGCCTCCAGAAGCTCCTTAAGCACATTCTCACGCCTCTCTTTACAGTCAACAATTCCAATACACATCTCCAGGGACTGCACAGTGGTTCCTTCTCAGCTTCATGAGGAGTGGCAGTTCCCCTCCATTAGCCCAGTGAGGCAGGAGACTGGTCACCAACATGTCACCTCTGTTCCCAGTGCTGGATGTTCTGCATTTCCCATTCCTGCTGTGCTGCTGAGGGTGCAGCTCAGACAACATACACACCCGAGAGACACAACCCACCTAACAGTTCTGGAAGGCCAACATTCCAAATAAGCAACAGCTTTTCCTGGGGTGCAGGTGACACAGTACTGTCTGTGAACTGCCTTCTCAAATGAAACATCCCACCTTCACTTATGTTTAGCTACTTTACATAAAGAGTTCCCGCATTATGGACATTTAGCTTGAAGTCAACATCTTTAATCCTGATACTTGACCTCTTTTGTCTATTTCCTCCCAGCTAAAGCAATGTCAGTTCTGGGCCTTGAGGAAGCCAAATCCACATTCTTTACAGGCAGATCTTCCACAACTCCACCCACAGCCACATTTAACAAAACCATCGTTTGAACAAGCCATCAGTTCATCATTATCTACTAAAGACTGTTCTAAACACTTCAAATCCTGTGGTTAGATTTCTCTAGTCATGTTAGAGCAAAAAAAAAAATTTATTGGGAATCACTCAAAGCTATTTGAGCCAAGAACTTACAGACACATACAGATCCCTGCCATTTCCATTCCCATTGCTGTTACCAACATCATGCAGCTATCATGCTGTCCATTCACATACCATGAGAAACTAAGACATTCATTAGCCCATACTGCAGTGGGAAAAACAGACTCAGCAGATCAGGCTGACTGCTAATCCACACTGGAATGGCTGTTAAGAGCACTTAGGCACAACCAGGCATCAGCTGGGATAGGGACATACAGGCATCACAGCCTGTTCTTGGCTCTGAAGGTAATCACCTAGATTTGCTCGGTGAGAGACAAATCCAAGGAAGAAGGAGGAAGATGCATATCAAAGACCAAGTCCAGTTTGCAAGGCCACGTGCAGATTGAGCTGTATGGACCATACACTTAAGAGTTGGACTCCATGATCCTAGTGGGTCCCTTCCAACTCGGAATATTCTTTGATTCTTTGAAACTATCGCTCCTGTAGCACTGAATTCTGTTCGGCATTTCCAGTTGAGGAACTGATCTTACTGATGAAAACAGCTTCCCTGGGTGAACGATGTCAGAACTCCCAAGCACTCCAGGTCAGATGCACAGCACAGGGTCTCAAACCAACAAACTGCCCTTTGCCTGAGCCTGGCTATCCCTGAACAGCAGAACCCATCTCCTGAGTTCCAGGGAATTTATCTATCCATGAGCATTTATACACATTCCCTGTGCGCCCGTTCCATCTCTCAGCTCAAACAGCGACTCCCTCACGTACTCTTGACAGATGCCATCACACACGTCTAACCAAGCTGCTCTTTCCAGCTTTGTCACTTGAGATGGGCGTTGCTGCCCCTGATCCTGCTTGTGCCCTCGTTCCTCTCCTCTGCCATCTTTTCAGTGCCTTGCACAATGCTTCCCTCCTTTTATGAGAAATAAAAACAAACAAAAAATACACCCCGAGGGAATTTGAAAGGAAGCAGCATAGCTAAATTTCAGCAGTTTTCTGTACCTTTAAAACAGTATTTACACTAAAACAAGCAATAGGTTTTGAGTTATCTGATGTAGAAAGCCCCCGTGAAGAGAGCCACAGCACTCTGGACTGACCACATAGCAGTAACAGAGGCAGTTCTAGGTGTCAGTGTTCTCTCTGCTGCTGTTTCCTCAGCCCATTCCGAGTACATGCTAGCACCAACAGAAGGCAATCACAGAAAATAACAGAAGCTCAAGTAATACTTGGGCACCTGTGGACAAGCATTACCGTACTAAACCCAAGTCAGGGCACCCTCACATACACCAAAGCACCTCTGCACTCCTTCCCGCCTGTCCAAGAGCTACAGGGAAGAAGGCAGACGCAAGGAGGGGTGAGGAACTGGCCAAGCCAGAGCGACAATGCAATCACACAACCACCAGTAAGGTGGTAATCTATCAGCAACTGCTGCTCAGACACCTCTCCTATCAACAGCCAGCCACCGACCTTACAGCACTTCACAAGTTATCTTTTCAAACACCTATTTCTGATGTTTCCATCCCTTTAAGCCACTCCTGCTAGTAGTCAAGTGGGTAATTTGCTCCTTCCACCTGCTATGTAAATTGACTAATCACAGGTAAGCAGAAGGCTGGTTCACATGCTGAGGAGGAATAAAATCTGTATCAACCACTCTTTGTAACACTTGGGTTTCACAAAGCTTCCACCAGTGCTAAACCTCCAGCCTATGCTCCAGTTCCAAACTTAGTTTTCCTTTGGCCAAAAGGGAACAAGCTTTCACACGGCTTTCAAACTCCCTGCAAATCACAGCACAAGGAACACAAAGATGATTTTCTTCATTTCAACCTAACAGAACAAACATTCCATCAGGCACGCAGAGCTACACAGATGGTTCAAGGGAATGGACCATCTTTCAAGGGCCAGTTGCAAAGTGACACCATCACTTTGTCACTCCAGCCTCCCACTTCAGGCTGAGTTGGAAGTTCTTCATAAAGCAGCATTCTGCAGATGGCAATGTTTACACATGATGTATATCACCTTTAGGGGACCTCTGAGATTGTATAGTATTAAGGATGTCCCTGGCACTGTCATCCATCACAGGATCAAAGCGAGAAAGTTAACCACTTTGGTGGAGACTCAGTCAAGCTCTCTGTACTTTGACAACAGTTATGGAAAACTCTCCCACACTCAGTGAGCCCAGGGAACATCGGCACAACCCATGAAAGCAGCAGCAGTGTGCTCCCCACCTCAAACAGAATGACCTCGCCATTACAGACTACTCATCCACTCCTCACAGAGCCCCCCTTGACAAGACGAAGGCAAATCTTAAATCTTATCTGATGGCCCCCGTGCTGATTCTCCCACCTGAGAAGCTGAGGAGATGCTGTTTTCTAACCTCAGGAACTTTGTGCAACTCTCAGACACGCACGGGAAATCCGTGGGGGCTTGGCTCCTCAGCCCCGGAGCACCGTGGTGAGACAAGCAAGCTGCACGTGGTAGCTGCCTGGTAGGCTCCTAAATGAAGCTGTATCCCTGTGGAGTCCCACGGGAGCTCTGGATCAGCACAGGTGCCTGGCCCACTTTGGTGACCTGCAGAGCCATGAAGCTTTGGCAGCAGGTCCCTCCCTGGGCCCTCACAAGGGGCTGCAAGGTTCACTAGAGACAGGAGCGACAGTGACAGGATCTCACATCCTCAGAGAAGGATGCAGACACTTCTCTTCCTCCCCAGGCACACATACAAGCTCATTGCCAATTCTTTTGAAGCATTTTGGTAGAAAACTTCCATTTTATTACCTATACCCGCCCTTCCCCCAACCTGTAAGGGGCTGTAGAACACCTCTACAGGCCAGTTACCGCTGTATGGTCCCAGCTCAGTGGAAATGCTTCCAGCTGTTGAACACAGTGCACGGAAAACACACAGCTTGCTCAAAGCATGACTCTAGCAGCTTATGGCCACGTGAGGGTCAGCATTCCAGCAAGGCTCGGGATAGCTGCTGCAGAGCAGCACAATGCCACGGTTCATTGAGCTTTTCCCAAGAAGGCTGGCAGTGCCTGTCACACACCACGGCATCAACAGGCAAGGCAGAAGCCTCACGTGAATGATACCAACACACGAGTGTAACACAATCAGCACACACTACCTGTAGCACACAGTGGGCCTCCCTTCACTTACACTCTGAAGTCAGGCACTACCTGACTCCTAGGTCAAACTAGAAGTAAAGCTTTACAATTAAGGACTAAAACTCAGCCTGCTGTGAGCAGCAGCACAGCCGGTCTATTTAAGAACAGACGGGTTAAAAAGCTGGCTAAGCTCACTTTCCTTACTCTCCCTAAAGCTGCTTATCCCAAGGCAGCAGCATTCACCCCCCCAGTCTGCATCAGGTAGTAACTCCTTCTTTAAGTTCTGCTACAGCCTCTTCCTCTCTCAGCTCCTTGTTCTCCTCTCCCTCCTCCCACTCAGCCCATGCAGTAAAAAAAAAACAAACAAAACCCTCAATAATCTTTCCATCCCTCCTGCAAGCATGTGTTTATCTCTTTATTTTTAAATGTTACAGCTTCCCAACATCTGTCTCTGTTTGGTGTAATCTTACTGATGAAATATTTCATGTTTTCCTTGAGCCCTCATCAATATGTCTCCATGTTATCAGCTTAGCAGATGGAGACACAGAAGGAATAACCTCAGCTTACCTGGCTGATTTCTTCTTAGGTACATAGTTACTATACTCCAGGACAAGAATCACAATTATTTTAGCAATGAAACCATGATCTCTCCCTGTAGCAAACTAAATGCTCCCCTCTGATATCATGTATGCCTAACTGCATTACAATCTTTCCCTTGGATTCTCCGAGTTCTTGTCACTGAACGGAAGGACTTCCAACTTGGTTTCATACAGGCGGAATAACTCGGGGAGATACCAGGGCCACCAGAAAAGCCACCTGCCTAGCCAGGAACTGCAGCTCCTTTTCTCATACCAGACCCCACTCTTACTGGGATCTCCACTGCCCTTATCCAGGTAACTGGTCCTTAAGTACCTAATGAAATGCCACCAAGATTGCTCCAGCATCTCCAATCTGCCATGGCACTGTACAATGCACATATCCAAAAAACATCACCAAATTAACACTTTTCCCACTTGCACTTCATGTTTCGGAGGTTCCTGTCTCCTCCATGTAAAGCAAATTCTCCAGTGATTATAGTGAGCAGAGAGATTTCCTTAAGACCGTTTCACCACTATGGAACTCAGTCTCCAAGAGCCTGCTTTGCCTTTTGACACAGTTGGATTTTCTGTTAGCCCTCCAACGTAACCAAAGACACTCGACCATGACATTGCCCATCACCAGTACCCCCATGTGTGACTAATAAGAGGAGGCAGGTGTAGGTCTCCTGTCTTGACTGCTTGGCTGTTCCTATAGACACTGCTTTACAGTGTCACTCAAAGAAGCCCTGATCCAAGCACCACGGTGACCATCCCTTACTGCTCACTATGGCAGGTACCAGCCTAAGGCACTGCCTGCAGCCAGAAAGGTTCTGGAAAAAGAACAGCCAGCCATTCATTGCATCAGCTCAACAGGGGTTTTGGCCAAGTCACCAAACCCACATCAGGCCTTGGCGTCACCCTCAGCGTAGCAGCAAAACCCAAGTACTATGAAGTACTGTAAAGTGTTCTGAAGAGGAGGTGTACTTAGCAGGAGCAGTGTTCCAACACAGGCCAGCCTACCTGTCTGCATCTCCCCTCCATGCCAGCACAGGGGTGCCAGCACCAGCCCCTGCCCCAAGGAGGGCACAGCCCTTGGTCATGGGGCACGTGGGCAGTGCTGCTGTGGGGAACCCCAAATGCAGAGTCAGCACGACTCAAACCCAGCATGCAACAGCTCAGCCCAACACATCACGGAATGAGTGCTCAGCTGAAGGGTATTTGTTCTATGTTAGGCTGGGGGGAGGGGTTTTATTTATTTGGTTTATAATCCTATCTGAATAAAGGTAAACACATAGGGATTATAAATGAAATCAATCTGAATCAGAATAGAATGGGGGTGGGAGAAAAAACATCTCAAGAGGGTCAGGAGATAATGAAGATTATACCTCAATATTGGGATTATGATGTTAGTTCTTTATTTCAATAAAACTGGATAGAGATCTTTTATATCAGGGACAGAGCTTAGCTGTAAGGACAAAGTAATCTTCTGGGAATTATGCACACAAGCTCAACATCATTTTTATTGGATGGCTGATGAACTGGAAAACTCCAGGATAGCCTGGTTTTAATTTGTAATCTTAATTTTCATATAAATCAGTACAGTTGGAGGAAGGGGGGGCAGATGTAGAGACACTCTGATGCTGTGCTAATATTGCAGCATTAAGACAGCACATGCATTAAGGCTACAACTATAACTCATCTAATATCTGATCCTGTCTTTCTGTCTATCCATCTGTCTTCTATCCTCACATCAATCTATCATTTCCCCACCAAAAATCTCAACAATGACCCAAAAGCAGAAGAGACTCAGTGAAACATTTCATCCACCAAGGACCATCCACAACACACCCACAAACACCTATCTGCTCACTAGCCAGAAGGTTGAGAGAAGCCCCATATTTTGGGATCAACTCCATCCTGACTGTCTTTTCAAAAATAAACCACCACCAAGCAATAAGGAACATTCTATTTGTGGCTTTAAGGCTGCAGTCACCTAAACATGCTGCTGAACCTTGTGGGCAGTGAAGCCCTGACCACCAGCTGGGCTGAGGGGACACATGTTGGGCAGTAACAGTGCAGAGACTTACGTGCCTCAAACCTTTCATGTTGTACTTCTTTCATTTCTACAGTGAGATATACCTTTTTCTCCTGAGGCATAGGAAAAGTTCCTTCTCAGTCCCAGGAATATTTTCTATGGCATTTTGCTGTTTCTAAACCCCACTGGACACAGCAACAAACAATGGCAGGCTCAGCTTAAGCTACAGGTCCACATTCCAGGTATGGGATAGGGGCTATTCCTGCCTGAACCTGGATGGTCTCTGTCAGCAGGACCAGGAGACTACAAAAGAGTCCAACTGGCCCCAAAGGACATGGGTCCTGCTTAAGGTCATACAGCAGGGTGGATGTCACTTAAACTGCTGGGGCTGGCCTATTAACATTCAGGTCAAATTCCTGGCCTCTGAGACATGGGGACTCCAAACCACAGGCTTCTCCAAGTTCTCACTTAACTACAGCACCAGTGAAGTGGATCATCTGGCCCTCCCCAGACAGCATTTAGTCTCTGACTTAACCCACCAGGAATCAAACTCTGTTTTTTGTTCCGCAGTTTCTTTCAGTTGTTTCTCCAGCCTTCATCACCTCTTCCTTCAGGAACAGGAGAGGGAAATACGAGGGAGACATGACTGTGCCACAGCAGTCATGGGCCTTATCCCAAGAAGAGAGAGTACTGGTCCCCTCAGTAGCTCTGTCACATGGAGTCCACACACACAGATAGCAAGTATTTCCTAACCAACAGTCCCGAGCTGCACAGCCATCAGCAGTGACTGACTGCCCTGGAATAGATTCATTCCATCTTTAACACTCGGTTGAACAAGCACCGATTTGCAGTAGGCATTGCATGTATTCTTCTACCTTCCTGATACGTAACAAACCCACAGCACTGATGGAACAGCTGCTTTCTTTCATAAAGGCAGAAATAACAGAAGGAGCTCCCAGAATTCCATAGCACCTGAGCATCAAAAAGATTTCCAGGGGGAAATTGAAATGCCCAGAAGATTTATATTTTCTTACAGAGCTATCCCACAATCCTAGCCTTTAAAACACGGCCGACTGTATTGGTGCTGAGGCAGAGAAGAAAGAGCCACCAAACTTCTTTCAGTCCCCAAATATATAGCAACTATTAAACACAGAGAATGGGCAAAGCCAGCTTTTACGATCTGACTGATGGCAAAATGGTGAGTGAATGACAGAACAGAGTTTGATAGACTTATATATAATCCTGAAAAGTTTCTTTAGTTTACCTCTCTCAGGAATGCCTTAAATCAACTCCCACTTCTGCTTTTATTTCCAAGATGACATGGTGACACGCTGGCAGAAATACTGTGCAAGCAAGCAGGACAAAGGGCTCGTTTCCCTTTCCCTGTTTCTCCTCCTTCTCTTCTGCCACATACATGTCTCTAAGTTCTTTCCCCACCTCAATCCTCCACTCAGAGCCAACAAGTCACTAAAAGGAGCGAGCAGCAGCAGCCACAGCCGTGCCATCAATCACCAGTGAGCCTCGGAAGAGTGTAGAAAATCATGCCTGATATAATGCCATTGCATCAAAGCAGAAGATCAAGACGTATGTGATGACATCTTATTCTGGGCTTCCAAAAAGCCTCCAAGTGCCTCATCAGACCATCCAGAAAAATTAGGTAGTTGTGCACAGACAAGACATTCTGGCTGCAAGTTAGTCAGAGGGATAAAGGGAGGGGCAGGGGAGAGATTAGGATCAAATGGTCAATTAATATAATGGCTGGAGATTAACAAGGAGGTGCCCCAAGACACTAAGACCAGAGTTATTTACAGTCGTTAGTCATGATTTAGAGAAGAGGCTGAGAAATGAGGTGATGACCTATGCAGATAATACAAACTCATTTGGATTAGTCCAATCTAGAAAAGACTAGGAGAAACACGGAAGAGGCAAAAGACGAAACAATTAGAGCAGCCAACAAGGAAAGTAATGAGCATTGGAACCAGTAAAGGGAACGCTCCTGTGCCAAATTCCAGAGACTAATGCAGATTTGAAAAGCCAGGCAGGTTTTGGGGATAGTTGGACAAGGAACTGGTCTCTCCTAACAGTGCAGACACGGAGGAACAGAAAAAGTGTGCAGTCATAATGAAACCTGGCTCCAGACACAAAGGTGACAACAGGTTCCCTGTAAAGGGTTTGGATTTGGTTTTTTCCTTTAATGACACAGTCATTTCAGAAAGTGATGGAGAAAGTGACACTCAGGAAGGCTGAAAGGTAGCCACACTAAAATTCAAAATCCTCTTTAGTAATTTTGCTGTTTATCCTTCAAACTCATTGTACCCAACTGTGTTATTTTTAGAAATAAAACTAGGACAATTACACATTTTTCCATATCAGACAGTGGCCACAAGCAAGATTTTCTATTTGTGTTTAAAAATAGCCATCTATCAAAAAAACTCACACTTGGTTTTACTACTCTGTCACTTTGCCCCTTCTGAAATGAGTTTTTTTTATTTTTAATGTTTCCCTGGAATATTCAGGCTGCTTATCACCAGCAAGACGACAGAGGATTGCCGCATCATTCAGTGTAATGTTCTCGTGTTTCTGCTGCATTACTTCCTGACAGAGCAAGTATACAGAACGTATGAGACTTCCAAGACATTAATTTTATCACCTTGCTATATCCAGGTATCCATGGATCACCAGTGATGTTAAATGAACAAGTTAGAAAAGCATGTCAAAACTAAAAAGCAAGCAGAGGAAATCTAGTGAGAAATAGAATTCCTTCCAAAATGACCACTAGTTTCTCACTTGGAGGACAGAAGTGAAAGCTTCTTAATGATGGGAAAAGATCCATCTTCTATCAGTTTTATGCAGTATTTTACAGCCTCCCTGTGCTCCTGTTGTTTCCGACCATTTTAACGTGTTGCCAAGTTAAGAAAAAAAATCTCCTAGCTCCTCTGCCTGCAATTCTTCTTAGCCCATCACATCACTTGTCAGCTGTGACCAGGCCCTGAGCTCCATCCTTAGCGACATCCCAGAGCCCTAGGGATCCAAGCACATCCTTCAGAGCAAGGCAACAAAGCAAGCACTGGCACCGATCCGGGAGCATGCCCTGGGGAACAGATGGTACATGGGGTGCTGGGAGCAGGACACCTCAGCTTCAGGTCACCTCAACTCTTGCAAACCAAAGTTGGTCTTGGCCTCAGGTAACTCTTCAGAAAAAGTTCAGGGAGAAACAAGAGACCTTCCATTTGCACAACTCTCAAACAGGCTGCAGATGAATGGACATCCCACCACATCTCATCCCTGACGGAGGATGGAACAGTTAATGGCCCCAAAAGATAAACTCAACACACTAACTTGCCAGAAATGCTAAAAATCCAAACCAGCATTCACTCATCACAAGCTATTTCTTCTTCTCTGTGCACTACCCAACTACATTGTTTGTGGCAATCCGAAACTAAAAAACTCTCATTTGAGCTGAAACGCTGCTTTTCACAAGCCTTACGAAGACTCACTGCCCAGAACATCCTTGCAAGCAAGCTGCCATTGTGAATAGAGAACAGAAACAGTATTTCTCCTGCTGTATCAGCGATCCAGGCTGTATGATTGGGTATCCATTGTTTCCAGTCTAGCCCAGGTTTGGTCCTTCTCTTCTTTTAATCCCAAGAGCCTCTGCCAGAGGCTTAGCCCACACATAGTCTCAGTTACAGCTGCAGTCAGGGTTATTGTGCACTGTCTGTTCCTGGTATTAGTTCCTGCTAAGTTCCCATCCATGGCAAGGAGAAGGAAGTAAAAGCTCCTTTGGGTTCCAGCTGTTATCTTCCCTCCTTATGCCATCTTTTCTTGCAATTTCAGGCTTGTTCCTTCCAAATGCGCTTAGTTAAAAGCTTTTCTTTTGGCTCTCAGGGCAAAGACTTCAGTACTAAGTAGCTTTCCCACTGTTTCCATCTAATCTTCCTATTTATCAACCTGGAGATTCCTCAGCTTTGCTAATCTTTCCTGAGAGCGCATAATCCTGAGTAATTTCCTGTGGAAGAGAGAGTTAACCAAACTGCCTGATCATTACCATTTGGAACTTCTGCTCTGATTTTGCACACTGTGCTCCAGCTCAGCCAGGACTATCATTTGACAGCACACAACTGCAGCCTGCCCATTCGCTCCTCAAGTATTTAACGGGACCACGTCCTAGCATGGAGAAATCAATTCCTTGTTATCCCCTTGACTCCTGCTGCCTTAACAGGACCGCATTATCTGTGGTTGGCAGCACTATGCAGACAACGGCTTTGAGGGGAGAAAAAAAGTGTAAAGGTATTTTTAATGGGAAACTACCCACCACGGCCCTTTTCGCAAAAAGCTGCTCACCAGGCAAAGCAACTTTCCTTACTTCTGCACCAGGCAGTGGCTTGATCTTGTAGACAGGACTGCCCTCTGTTCGTTTTACACACTTACAAAAACCTTCTCCCTCAAAAATGCTGGTTGTTCTCCTCTAAAAAGCGCAAGAACCAAATCCAGCCCTCACACAGCTGGATATGATATCCATGATATCCACCACACTATCTTGTCACCAAAACTCTCACATTAGCCTCAACCAAAGCAGACCTGTACTATTTACTTTCCCCCTGCTCAAGGGTGGAATGGCAGCATAATCAATACAGACTTTAAGATGGATTTAAATTGAAATAGAGCAAATTATGTGGATTTACTCCTTACTTCTATATAAAATACATACAGCAGTCCCAGCACTTCAGTACTAGGCTGAAGACAATGCTATGAACAACATAGACATTTAGGCTTTTTTGATATATATGCACATAAAATATACATATGGAAGTGTTCCTTCTATCCACATGATTCGAAAGCACCTCTTCAGTCACCTGGTCGTGGGAGGTAGGCATTCCTGTACCCCACCTTCAGCAGCAGGTAATCCTGTCCCACACCACAACTCTCCTCCACCTGTGTATACAAGAACTGCTACCTACAGAAAAACTGCTTTCCCGGCCAACACAGTGGAAAAAAATAGCTTGCACAAATTGGGCTTTTTGCTATGACTTCCCGAATGTGAATCAGCTTTGGCCTTAACAAGGCACTTTCTATTGGGTACTGAAGTCCTTAACTCAGAGGACGCCGATCCCACCCTCAGCAGAGCTACAAACGTCACATATTCAGCATTGCCATCTTCCTGTATCAAAGAACAGAGTAAGCAAAGGCCTAGTTGTTAACCAACCATTCAGGCAGTTCACAAGGCAACTCACAAGTGTTTAAATTAGTAAAAAGAAATCTACCTTCCCTAGTTCCCACTTTATTCACTTCATTTTTGCTTTCTTCCAAGCAAGAAGGGACACATAACTAAGCAACAATTACAACGCCCACCCCCACTCTCCCCAATCTCTGTACGATATCTTTTTAATCAAGAATCACAGGTTAATCCCAGCTTTCAAAATACAATAATCATAGAACATTTTATAGACTACACTCATTCCAGAACAGGACACGAAAATACGTAATCCTGTAAAACTATACAAATTTCTGATCACAGTATAGCAGGTAAATCAAACCTGAAATGAAAGGATTAGAAAAGGTTACTGTAATTCTTTTCTGTTAAACAACACGGGAGCAGATTTCACTGAATCTTGCTCTGTAATTCCCATCTGGAAAAGCAGCACAGGAGGAATGAACAGGTTTGAAGAATGCCTTTTTATGACATCTGTAAAGTAAACCCCAGCAATTGGAGCCCATCTTAATCACTCATCCAACAGCTGTCCTTGGCATACAACTGCAGTAGCAGTGATCAAACCCCAGTCCTTGGGACAGCCACACCAATCCCTACAACTTGTGCTCTTCCAACACTGCCTGTCACCTTCCCAACTTCTCCAACACAGCTGAGATCCAGGGGCACAGTTCAAGTTTTGTCTGCCCTACCTGGCACCCACCTGTTTTCTCCATTAGCACACCCCACTGCACAGGGACACCATGGCCTGTGGCACTCCCACAGACTAACCAAAGAGAACTCCAGGTTGCTGCTCCGAGATCCTTATCCTAAGGACCAGCTCCACTTCCTCCACTTTGCTCTTTTCATTAACACACACTCACAAAATGTCGATCTTGTGCTAGCTCCCACTAGAACCTGAAGGAACCCTCGGGAACACGGCATGGATAGGAACTAGGCATCCACTTAGCTCTGAGGCACCAAAGAACAAAACCTGAAGGCCTCCCTCTTCATTAAAGATGATCCAACACTCCCCAAAGCCAGGAGATCACCTTTTACTTGCTTCACCAGGACCTGAAGCATCCCTGTGTGGGCAGCGCAGCACTGCAAAGCATCACAAGGGAATTTCACCCTGCATGCATGGAGATACAGCATGCACAAGTTATTTGTCCTGGTTTTCCTCAAACCCAGGAGGGTGGGAGGACAACAACCACTTGTGTTTTAAGAGCAACTTAGACTGCGCCTATGTAAACCTATTCTGTAGTAATTTCTAAGCACAGCCCTCCCAATACTTCAGAGTCCTTAGGAAATACCCACCTCAGCAGCAGCCTCAGGAAAGCAGCTGCTCTATCAGACAGGCCTAGAAGTATCAGGATAATGGCCTGTTCCAATAACATCCATACCTACCTCCCTCCCTGCAGCCATCTCACTCCACACAGGAGGAGGATAAAAGCATAGATAGTGCTTCTCCATGGTACCAGTATCACAGGTTTCAGCACCATTCTCCCCCTCATAAAGCCACCAAATACCCTGACCTTGCATAAGATATCTATTTTGTCTTTGTGCAACATAGTAATTATTGTTATGGCACCTCAGCTTTCTCATGAAACCAGTAAAGCATGAAATGCCTCTGCACAGTATACTATTTCACATTTTCTGTCTCACGTGTTAATTACTCCACTGCTTTTCTTCATTTGGAGTGGGGGAATTAACCCACACAGCCTATGAGAATGAACCAGTAGGCCAAGAAAAGGAGCAACAACCTACTCTACTCCTCTACTGCCCATTTCAGAGACTTTCACCCATCTAATACTCTTTCTCAAATTCTAAACTACAATTTAGGAACTAATCATATCCCTTCCATTCCTGCAATTTATTAACCGGAGATGCTACAACCAGGAAATGCACCGTTTCTTTATTTATTTTAAAACACTGTGAAAGCTATAAAATTATGCACACCTGCACAATGAAAGCAATGACTGAAAACAAGTTAACACTGACTCCGCAAATAACCAAGAGGAACTGTCAGGAAGTAAAAGGTATCACTGCAGTTAACAAATGGCAAAGTGCTATCTGACATACCCTTTTTTGTTTTATTTTTAAATAACAGAGACAAACAAGTAGTGAACTAAAAGTAGAAAAAAACATCCATCACAGACCAGACCCTGCCAAGCCATCCAGCTCCAACAGCCACTTTTTCTCACTAATACTTCAGGAGCACTGCTAACAATTCTTCATAGGCAAAGATGATCCTTACTCTCAAAGGGCTAAACTAGATCTGTCCACAGAGATTCTGGGGCCTTTTTGGCTTATTTTTTCCAGAGTCATTGGAAAATTGTGAATGAAAACCACACATTAAAAAAACCCAAAAGCTAAGGATTTTAAATTATCCCTACTTTTTGTTGTGTTAAATACTATTTATTTAGCCCTAACTGCGGACATCAAGGGTGACATTTTGTGATTCAGAAGCCAAAGAAAGCAGCAATGGGTTTCCTATAGTTTACAATTAGGAATAAAGACAACTTGGAAGACTCTAGCCCAAGTTTTCTTCAACAACACACCTCAAAGGGCTCCAAGAGCCAAAAAAGCCTCCCTGCACAACACACTTTAGTGTCACTAGTTATTGTTTGTCAGTAGGGTGTTCTGAGCATATCTGAGAAGCCTTACTGGAGCTGCTGGATCCCGAGCTCTTGGGCTTCTCTTGGTCTTCCCTCTACTGGACTGTCTCCAAACCAAGAACCTCATCCCAGCTGTCACCAAGCTCCAAGATGGGCAGATGTGCCTGCCTGAGGCCTCAGAGATACCTCAGTTCCATCTAGGTATGGTGTGGGATGGTACCTCAGCACAGCATGCCATCATCACTTCATCTGGAACTCCACCTCCAGAAGCCAGACCAGCCCAAGGCTCCTGAAGACTGGCTGAAGGCTGACAGGGAGCTATGGTGCACCCAGCTTCTCTCTGTGGAACCAAACCACAAACTTCTTTCTGCTCATCCTGAGAGGGGAAATGAAGCCCAGGTAAGTTCAGGTACAGGCTCACTCCAGTGCACTTCACCTCTTGTTCTTCACAGCTCAGTACGAATCACCAGGCCATAATGCAGAGTGGATTGCCAGCCCCATCTGATGATGTAGTTATTTCCAACTGGCACTTGGGAGCAGTGAAGATGGGAGGCATTACTCATCGCCAAGAGTACAGATGTTTCTAATTGCTTTCCATTACCAAGAATAACAGCTGTTTACATCTATCAGCAAATAATTCACAAGAGCTCCAGACTATTAAGATAACACACCCCACCTGGTCACCATCACAAGTTGTCAAGGCCAAGGTAGTGGCTGCCAGAATCCCCTTCTGCATCTCTGTTCATCAAATGACAGCATGTGTCACCTTCAGATATCCTTATGCTACCCTGCAAGCCCTGGCTTCTTGGTGGCCTGACGGATCACATGGACATATGGATTCTTCATGGCTTCGCAGTAAATGTTTTATGGTTATTCCACAGCCAAGGGCAAATGACAGAAGCGAGGGACTTGCAAATAACCCAGTGAAAGAAATACCCACACTTGTAATAAATTGGTTAGCAAAAAACTGTGCCTCCTTTCCTCGCACCTGTGTGCAAAACAGTCTTGAAAAATACCCCAAGCAGCTGATGAACTGGTTAATTCTGAAAGCTCTCTTGTGCCCTGAACAGGGCCCAGGTAAGGGGTCTGCAGAAAAACGCCAGCACAGCAACTCGCTGCTCACTTCTGTTGCCTAAAAGCAGCATTAAAACCTCTAAGGCTCAACTTGTGAATTTTAGAAGTCAAGGCTTTCTTTAATCAGCACCAGGTGCGTTGGTCATCATTCTGCCAAAGCGCACACAGAGGCATCTTCACTACAGCTGATATGTCAGCACTACACCATTATTCATTTTTCATTCCCCGCATTCCTGTTACATCTTCACACAACACCTATTAGCATACATATCCTTATAAGGTCTCTGAGAGGCTTCATCAGGGGGGTTTGGTGCTCTTCTCTTCTGGAGCTCCTGAAGTTCTAAATGACTGCCTTATGAACTTCAAGATAATTCACTTGATTATACAGTAACCGGGTGTTGCTTGGCTGGCTGTCTCAGTTCCCCTCCTCATTGTTTCTTTACTTTCCTTGGTTAGTCCCTTTAAATCTGTTGGCTCAGCCGTATGTAGCTTCTAGGGTACATTCCGTTGCAAGTACTATCAGTCCTTGTTACATCTCCAGCCCCGACATCACTTCCTTGACTCAAGTTATCTTTCCCAAGGCTAGCACAGGCCACAGACTCATTTTCCTCAGCCAGCCCATCCAGGCTGTGAGCTCCGTGGCAGGAGAGGCTGTCCTTTTCCAGCCCTTCCCAGCTGGGGGCCCAGGTCTGTGGCAGGAGCTCCCTACCATTTATGTAGTACACATAGATAAGCAGCCAATTAACATTAACAATTAGGAAACAGACAACCTAACACCCTACAGGTGACTGATACCTAATGAGTTCACCAGTATTATCCATTTCCCGATCATTAAAGCTGCATTTTCATTTGCCCAACAGAGCTCTATGTCCACATGTCTGCAAACAAAAACCTGCCCTCACAAATTCAAGTGGATTACTACCCCAGAATCTGGGATAACTGGGCTGACTTCAGGAGAAACACAGGACAGGAAGGAAGACAAGTTCTCCATCAAATGATGCATAAATCCTTCCTCTGGCCATTCTCTGGGAATTTTTTCATGTACAAATCCCTTGCAGAACATATCAGCCATCTCTAGAAATAACACTGCTCTATCAGGTTCTTCTCTCAAAAGTATTTTACCCATTACAGTAAACTGCTTCCACTAGAAATAGCTTTCTTGATTATTATTTTACATCCTAGTAACTAAACCCTTAAACTCCTGACATACACTTGCCCCCACTTCACTCTGGCCCATACTAAACAGCAAGTGCTGTTTAATTAAGCATCAATGTGGCACAAATCCTTCAAAGGGTCAGTGTGCTATTCCTGAGGTCAATACACCACAAACAAAAGGATCTGGACAGATAATTTGGAAGCTGCTCCCATTTCAGATGTCATTTGTGCCCCCACTCCACTTCTTGTCCCATCCTTTATGTCTTAGCAAGTTCCAAAGGGCTCTTCCATGCAGGTTTACTGCAGTAGGACAGGCAGATCCTGTACATCCCTTTCATCTACTTTTGAAAACTGTATTCAGCCCCTCATGCCCAGGAATGCATCTCTTTGGTTGGTCCATTGCTTTTTTTTTTTTTGCCTTGGGAACATCCAGACACCCAGTTACCATCTCATCTGCAAGTTCCCTTAAACACAGTCATCGCAGAAAAGGAATTACTCTGCCTCCTCCATGATGTTTTGGTGTCCCAGAGTTGCGCAGCCATTGTTGTTCTCATCACTTGTGCTATTTCAGGGCAGTGTCCCCTGCCCAGGAAGGCTGCCAACAGGAGCAGAATGCCATTATGAGAGGAGGCTGCTGTGAGCTGCCACCATCACAGGGAATTTATCACTGTGAGCCACAAGCATAATGGACTCCTTCACCAAATGACTCTGGATGCGCAGGGCCTTGGCACCGACTCTGCCATCCACACGTAATTATTAAACTGCAAACGCATGTAATAGGAGCAGGGGACAGGGACATCACATCAGTGCAGGCAGCCATCTCTCAGCAGCTCTGCACACACAGGCACAGGAATTCACTCCAAGAGTCCAGACTGCCCGACAGGCGGGCAGGAAAAAAAAGAAAAATGAAAAAAAAAAAAAAGGAACTCCAGAGCTTTGCTAAACCTGGCAGCCTGGGAGGGATGTTATTGAATGCTTTTGGCTGGGAGAGTGAGCTTGGCCAGAAAAATCCAGATACAGAAGCCACAGCATTATTTGAAAACCTTTGCTGCCTCAACCTTCCATCTCTCCCTGCCCTATTTTAGATTATGGACCAAGACATGAACTCCATTAGGCACACGGGGACCTTTTCCAATAGTAATTTCCTAAACAGGCAACTAATTAAGTAGCTGATTTTCCCAAATGTTCAGCAGCTCAAAACTCTTCCCGTACTCCAAGAACAAGCTTCTCCGTGTGTGTGGCCTTGTGATCCTTCTAGGCTAGGATGGAAAGGGAAGCCTTGTACCTCTGGATGCAGACAGGGGTGGTGGATATATCAACTGGACCAGCAGAGTACACAGGTGGAAACCCACTGGGTGGTGTTGGCACATGAGCCTGTAAGCTCTATGGTCTCGCAGTCTGGCTGGAAGCGCTAGGTTCTTCCAAAATGGTTACTGCCATCTCCCATCCTTACACAACTTTGCTTTCAAGCACGTCTCCTTCAGGCTGCCTCACTTATCACCAATCCAGATACTTGCATTTTCTTTAGGCCTACGTGGAATTTTGCTGTCATAAAAACAAACTGTCCAACTACCCAGGAGACAGGTGCAGAGCCACAAGAACAAGGAATATATCCCTAAAGCCTCCTGCTGTCTTCCGTCTCCCATCCTGAAGTACGTGCAGGTTCTCCCACAGCTGTCCTTCAGTCCCTATCAAAGAATTTGATTTTTAAAATATTCAGCTGGGAGCAACTGGGGCTTCTAAAACCAGCTTCAGCCCCACCTTACCACGGCCCAGCTCCTGTGCAGTCTGCTAGAGCCTTACCAGTTTGTTGGCTTCCCATACATCCAACACAGGAGATAAGATCTGGATTTAGAATTCTTGCCTTCTGTTTTATTTCTGTTGCTCAGGCTCTAAGCAATGCCAGATCAGCCACGGAATCAGAGCTGATACCTGAGCAAACTATCCATGCAGAGTTTTTGGCAGCAAATCAATTATTAGGATACAGCTAGGCCCATGAGGGATGTAGAATAAAATGCACTGTCACTTCCTTAATATCTCCACACCCCTGGAATTATCCCTGGTTAGTAACCAGATTAGCTTCCTCCCCTGCTATTATCCAAGCAGTGGGTTCCCTGTGCCCTACCCTCAGCCTCCTCTCTCTTGTGACATTTTGCATCAAATCTAGTCCTGGTAAGCACTTTTGCTCTCCCAGTTTTTCACTGTCTCCAGCATACCTCACCACCCCGTCCCCACCCAAGCCACAGTTCTCCATCCACAGATTTCTTGCTGAAGGAACTAGCAGAGTTTTCCCTGCCTTCAGTCTCAGTCTCCACTTCTCAGTGGAGATTCACAAGTTACAGGCCACGTACACTTGTGCTATTTCCATTGACTTCTACAGTCACAGGAAGGTAATAGTTTCCCATAGCATTTAAAAAATTTTTTAAAAAATCAGCACATTGCTCATTGTCCTGGTGGCAGCTTCTGAAAAGCTTCCAGAAATCTGAACATTTAAAAACTCCAGAAGCAAATACTGGATTAGGGGTTTCCCCCCTCCCTTCTTCCTGCCCTGATTTGCAAGCCAGACTCAGATTCCCACATCCCTAGGCTCCCAGTTTGGCATGCTGGAGGCTGCCACCTGGTGAGAGTGCTGGGATTTGAAAGATTTAAGGGAAAACACTAACAATAACAAGGAATGTAGCAGCAGTTTCTATCCAAAACAAACACTCTTGTAGACTCTCTTTCCATCTGTGTTGAACCCGCGGTGCCCAGGTTGCAGAGGCTGCAGCAGCCAGCCACGGCCCCCATCACCAGTATGTTCCTTGACTCAAGCACACAGTGCTGTAGCTGGTGCAGAAGATGGATAGACAGACCTCCAATATGTTGAGCCCTGAAAGATGCTGGCACAATCGGACCCAATTAATCTTCCTGCAGTGCCTGAGCTCTAATGGGGTGCCCCGGCACATGCCATTCATCACCCCACACCCATCCATTACACCGCAGAACGTACGGAGCCTGGCAGTGCTCCGCCACACCTGGGGACAGGGCATCTTGGCAGCTGCACAAGGCAGGTTCTCCAGGGCATTATTTAACTTTGTCCTGGAATAGAGGAGCCAGCACCCCTTACTAGCACTATTTATTTCTTATCAAGACATCGAAAGAACAAAAATTGTTCTTTGATACAACTGGCTTATTTTGACAGAAAGGAGAAAGTCCTTTGAATTAAATTTTTAAGGCTATTATTTTTAAGGATCGGGTGCCCCACAGAGATGCCACCAGGACAAGTGACCGCACTTTCATACTGTGTACCAACAGCAGTGACCACACATCCCTGACCAGTGTTCTCCCATCTGCTGGGAAAGCAGCTCCTGACACTAAGTTTGCTCTTGACATAGCCAGAGAAATCCCTCATCAAGGCTTAAGTGGCCGACTCGGAAACAACTTCCACTTACAAATTGTTACAAGGGAGCTTAAAAGGTTCATTCCCTGGTGCATTCCTAAGTGGAGAATCAAATCTATCCCCATCCCAGTGCCTACCACTCTTCATTCACGGCTACATGGAAAAGAAGCCCACTAATAGGAGTACAATATGCGAGATGCCAGAACAACCCTGTGATTTACAGGATGGCTAACGAGCACATCCAATGAAGGTTTGTTGCCTCCCATAAAGCCAGACGGACATAAGCACTGATTAGAAGCAATTAACTCCATGCAGCACTAAACTTCCTATCATTACTGTACTTTTTTTCCCCACCCCCTTAGAGATATGCAGGCAAATATATATGAAAAATACATGCATGTAACAGAGGAACTTGGCACTCTAGAGCCACCTCTGCTACGTCGAGTAGCCTGCAGGTGACACAAGCCTTTTCTTTTACTCATGCTGATGTCACAACAACCATGTAAACACCTCAGGGAAACCCAACTGCTTACAGTAACCTGAGATACATAACCTGAGTCATCACCAAAACAGCTACAAGGCCTTAACAACAGGGATGGCAGACTTGAACATTTCCAGTGAAATGACACAAGGACACAGCCCAGGGCATTAAAGTCCTGTCTACTCAGAAAAGACGGACCTTTAGTGAGGGAAGCCTCACTAAAGGTGTCTCAGGTATTCCCTAGTGCCAGCAATCATTTGGGCCTGGCTTATTTAAATGAGATTCAGAAAGAGAATAGCACTTACTGAACTAGTGCTGCAGGTCAAAGTTTAAGGACAAGAGCCCCTAGCTATGAACTCTGCTTAGGAGCCCAAAGCACACAGAGCCACAAGCACGGGAAGTGCAGACTACATCACAAATCAGGCTGACATAAAGGAGCACCATCACCTCTGACACATAAAGGCCTTGTTACAACGACAAACACCTCAGAGACCTGGGCCTCAAAACCAGCAAACAAATTAACTTCCCTGTTTGTTGTCTTTCCCACAGTACTCTGGTCCAGTGCGAGAATTATGATGCTGGATCAGAGCTCCATTCCAGCTGGAACAGAAGCCAATCTGCAGCAACAACCCAGAGCAAATAGTTCAGGAGCCTGCCATGAGCATTAAGCAAACAGCTTTTGGAAGCTGCTTTTCCCAATTCCAAAGTGCTAGTTTCGCTGATTTGCACCGAAAGCGCTGATATGTGGACTTAGGGTGTTTGTAACAGAGGAATTTTCAAAAGCACCCTGCACTGACATCTATCTGTTTCTGTCCAATTAAACAACAGTAACAGAACCATCCTCAACTACACAACTGTACTAAAAATAATGTACAATAATTCCATGATAATTTAGCTGTACTTTCACTATGCTGATACAGAAGAAGTGTTTTGTACACATTTAAGACTGGTTAGTCACTACTTCCAGTGGAGATGGAAGGATTCACATGACCGCTTCCCCTACTCCTCTCCATCGCTTTGCAGACTCTGGTGGTGACCAGTAACCACTCAGAGCCAAATATCCACTGTTCCAGTCTTAACTCACAGGTGCAGCAAGCTTCACAGGAGTACTTGGGAAACTCAGGTGGCAGAACAAAGCCCTTAGTGCTGCTGCTAGAAGGGTCTATAGTGAATATCCAGTCTCTGCTCGCCACTGCTCAACATGCTGCCATCTGCTTCACCGAGGGCCCAGGTCCTGCTTCAACAACATTATGTGAAACCAACCACCACAACTTTCCAGAGTTTTGCTTAGCTGGAACAGAAACCTCTTCAAAAAGCAGCTGCCCACACAATAAGACATGGGACCCTCAGATGACTTGGACCCATCCCCTACACTACAGGCACAAGGAAATGCTGTCCTGAATCACAGCACTGTTCCCAGCAGTACAAGCATTCCCAGCCCACCATCCACCTTGAGCTACCTGCCAGTAAGGGGTGTATTGGTCAGACTGTCCAAAGAAGTGGCAGCTAGTGAAACAAAAACCTTTTAGGGTAACCTATTACTCATTTAAGCTTTGACCACTTATGGGAATGCAGATCCCAGCATCATTCCAGGTCCCTGTTCAAATATCTCACCACGCTCCCAGGGAATTAATTTTCCCCTTCCTTCAGCTGGGATTTTCTGTTTTCCATTTGTCCCTCTAACAATTCACCTCCAGGAGCATCCAGCTCTGCCTTCTCTACACCCTCCCCTTTAGCAGCTACAGAGAACAGCAGCATCTCCCCTACTCAACACATCTAAAGTCCTAGATTCCCTTAGGAGCTCCTTTCTCAGACTGAACCTTTCCAGGGGCCTCCGCCCCCATCCTCTGCCTTTGCACTCACATACTGTTGAGTATGTGAGTCAGTACAGTGAACAGAAAAGCTCCTGGCAGAGGCCTGTGGCTGCCTGTCTGCTGCAGCTGCCTGGGCTCATACAGATTACAGAGCTAGGAGGGCTACCTGGAGAGCTCAGTCTTTTCGCAGTGCTGCTCACCACATGGATTTCTGCAAAGCCCCAGGACTCCCAGGGACTTTTCTCTTCTGCCCTCAGAAAATAAAGCCACAGATAAATGGCTGGGGGAGGGAGTAAAAAGCTGGCGTGTGGTGGTTTGAAATGAGCAAGATGTTAACTAATTTTACTTTTAATCTTCCCTTTTGCTGCAAAGTGAGCCATTCAGGCATCACATCTTCTGCATTTTCCTTGCCTCTTTCAGAGAAGCATATTGGGGCAGAACTTGCCAGCTGTCTGCCTCCTTTGCCTTCTGCTACCATTATCCTGAGGTACCACCCCACCTTCTGGCCCTCCAGCTTGTGGGGGGGTGGGGAAGAGAAGAGGAGAGAGGGTGGATGGGGAACACAGTTATTCTTACAACACATCCATGGGGGGGAAGCCAAAATGAACCAGACAAATATTCCGACAGGACATGGCATAGACGGAGAGTTCTGATTTCTCCGAGCACAGTTTACACCTGCCTTCATCCACTCCCACACACACCCCCGCTCACAGAAAAAGCTGCAGTTTCACTGGTGCTTGCCTTGCGACTTTGTTAACCCTTCCCCATTAAATTTTCCATTCACACACAGAGAGCTACCCATGCCCCCATCTTGCAGGATTTTGTGATGCCAGCACTCAGCCAAAGCAGTGAGTCAGGTCTGAAAGATGCAGTTTCAGGACGGGCAGGCTCTGAGCACATCCAGCAGCCTGGCAACCCCAGTCCCAATACCTCGTGCTGCCTACGAGTAGGTGTAGCTGTTTGCAAAATATTCAGCACGCAGAGCCCGTGTGTGGCAACAGCTCTGCAGCCACAGATGGATTCGAGGGATGTGGAGCATGAGCACATCACAGAAATCTAGCATTTTTCCCATACTCATCTACAACATTCAGAAGCACAAAAAAAAAAGGAAACAAAAGAGCATTTCTATTTATCCACATGCTCAAATATTCCTTTCTGGTCTGTTTTTTTTTCATTTCATCACTGCAAAACTAGTGTTCCACCTCAAACTGTTTTAACTGCTTTAGAGTTAAGGAAAGTGCATTTAAACCACAACGTGCCAAGTCCCACTGACATAAATGGACAGGCTTTTTTTACAAGTAGAACCCTACCAAATCAGACACTGCCAATCAGGCTGTTAACCAACACAGAAACCCAGAATGCCTCATGAGCAGGTTTGAAGTTTAGAGATAGGGTTTGTGTGGCTTCCCCTAAATTCATTTGCTCCTCTGCTTTCTCCTGTCTTACACGTTATTTGTAGAACTGACAGAGTAAATGGGGGTTTCTCCATTCATGGCACTTATGCAGTTGAAGAAGACACACAGGCTTTTGTCTTTCCATGCTGCTGTAATTTGACCTGCTACAACTCAATCTAGCCTAAATCCAGTTTAAAAGTTACAGAAAAAAAACACAGTAACAAGATCAGACTGTTGTAATGTAAAATTTTCATCAAAATTAGCCAGGTCATCACACACTAGTGTAATTCCTTTTCTTCTCGAAGAAACTGAGGTTTGGATTAACTTCCTCGATTAACACTCCATCTCTTCAATATACCACCAAGCATTTAGCAGATGCCAAGCAGGATTTGTGCTAACCAAAACAATCTTTCCAGACAGAATACCAACAGTCTCCAATACTTCCTTAGTGACAAAGGATGCATCAAATAGACTGATAAAACCCAAGAATTATAGCTGGAAGCTCAAGAGGCCTTTCAGCCCACCATTTTTCAAAGCAGAATTTTCTGCACTTTTAACTCCTTTGGAAAGCATTATTAAAGTTATTAATAGTTATTAAAGACCGATATTAAATATCAGTCTTCCCTAAAGATGACCAGGTAAACGGCACCAGAGAACTACATGGAACTGAAACATTTTGTTCTTGCTACACGCCTTCCCAGACACCGTCTCTGCCTGTTTTCATGGATGATATGCCACCAAAATCCAAGAGGTGGCATCAATTTGTACCAACAGATAGCTTGAGTAATGACTCAATATTGGTTTCTGGAGCTGCAGAACATGCTCTCATTTTTTCCTGTGTATTCCAGGTATGGACAAGGCACAGGTGGCCAATCCTCCAAGCATTTCCCCTCAGCATTTCTAAGCAGCCCGAGCATGTGACTGCAGACACAGGGGACACCACAGATCAGCCCACATGTGGATCTTCCAGTAACATGCCAACTTGTGGCAACAGCAGAACCCAGCTTAGATGTCTGACACACACAGACAAGTGACCTCCCCCCACACCTGGCTCCAGAGCTCCCCCTTCTCTCCCAAATCTCTGATCCAGCTGCACACACAAAACAGCTGCTGAGCTACTCCAGTTTCTGGGCAAGACTGAACCACTCGCTCACCTACCAAGCAGGTAGTTGTAACCTCTACAGCCATCCCGTACTCACAGTACAATATCAAGTAACAATATCAACACAGGAAATACAGGGTGCTAGGTCGGTGATAATTAACACAACACAATAGTCATCCCTCTTGCTTGAGCCTTTTTCCTACTCTTCTGTGCAGCCTCTGCCCTTGGTGGTTTTTATTTTTCAAACATCTCTTTCGCCAGGCCTTTGACAACAGAAATGCTTTTTCACTTCTGAGGCCCTTTATTCTTAACTGTTACTAAGCAAAGCAACCCAGGAGACACTTCGTGCACACAATGAGTTCTGCAAACAAGAACTGAAGGGTCAGAACTGGCCTGGCTGTGAGGAAAACACTCCCAGAGCTTCAGCACTGCTGATGCTAAGGGAGACTGACAACCTCTAGTGTTCCTCTCTAGTTACTCTGATGACTTAGTCTTAGAGCAGACAACATGAAACCTTTTTTATGCTGTTAAAATTGGGCTCCCACCAATGAGAAAAATGAAGAATACTTCATTCCCACTGCAGTGAAAAATGTCTGTTTTAAGTGCTTGCACAGGGTTTAGGAGTTTCACATCTGGGCTCTATAGTTTAAAAACCTGCCTTCTATTTTTCACAGAAAAAGTCTCTTTTTACATATCAACGTAACTTCCACTGTTCTTTTTTATCAGCATTAACATACTGCCCCCATCTGAATTCAGTCCTGGCCTCCTTACTGTATTTCCAATTTTGTTTGTGAAGTAACATGCCTGTTCCCAACTGCACCAGCACTCACCGGAGGCACTTGTACAGTCAACAAATCCCACTGACCTCAGACACCTCATTTGTACATGGAAGCACATAAGTAAAAGGTAATCCCTCAAAATGTGTTTAAAATGACAAAAGGATTTTCCTTTATGCTTATGAACAGATTTTCAGAAGTGACTACCTATTCCAGGTGTTTTATTTTCTCCATTTTTCTATCTAGATAAATATTTAAGAAGGTGGATTTCAAGGCACTCCACTTTACATCAGTTCTCCCCAGGATGAAATTGCAGCACTTGGCATTTCTGGAAAATCTTGACTAACAAAGATACTCAATTCTGTGCCTATTAACAAAGCTCTAGGGAAAAATAAGTAATCATCCAGATCTGAAGCAGGTCTAATCTACCTGGTTCACATGCCAGAAACATCTAGTGCAAGCTACATAATTAACTCTAATGCTTTATATTTCAAGGGAATAAGTTTATCTTGGGAAAAGGCCACCCTCAAACTCATCACAGAGGAAAACAAAGTGAAGCCCTGCACCACACCACAGCCCACGCCTTTGCCACCATCCACAAAAACTCCATCTGCTTTACACCTGAGGCATTGCTGAACATTTGAAGTCATGGTGATTGAATAGCACAAACCAGACTTCTCTGAAAGCTGCCATCTCTTAACTTCTTATTTGTCTCCCCTACAATGATGTGTTGCGGGCTCCCCTTAAATGCCTGTGCACGAGTTATTAAATAAATGACTGTGTGCAGTGGCAGTGGCCCATGACACGCCGCCATTCCACACTCCCGATGCAAATGCAGCGGGATGGATGAAGCTGTCACGCTGCATCCTTGGAAGGGTATTTGTTAGCCTCGTTTTGCTGCTGTCACGGGCTATAGACATCAGTCCAGCCTACCCTCATGCCAACAACAGTTTGGAAGGCACTGCTGAAAAAACCCACTATGTGGAAAGCAGCACAGAAAATGCTCCATTTCTCTGCATGGCTTTCAGAAGAAAACAAAGACATTTTAAGTAGAGAAAACACAGGTTCAAAAACACAAACACGTTCAACCAAGAGTCTCTTGCTAGATTTTAAGGCTGAATTTCCACATGCTTCTGCAATTCCATGATGGAGTTCCGAATATCAGCTGCTCAGTGTATCTCCAATCCATATTGATAATGGATAAAATCAGCACTCAAATGATAGAGGGAATGAATAATTACCTTATAACTGATACCAAGAATGCAAGAGAAGTGCAGCTCCAGAGAGGCTAAGGTGGCTGAGCACCTCCACGCCAGCACCATCACACAGGCCCCTGCTCTAGCACCACAGAGCACAGGGAGTCATCTGCTATCCACCTTCAGTCAGCTGCTGGGCTCTCCATCAGGACTGTTCATCCCAGCAGTGATTTCTGAGGCAGGTACTTGCATACCCCAAATGGCTGTGATGCAACCAGAACCACTTAAGGGCAGCCACTGGAAGGTGGCAGCTTTTAGACAGGATAACAACACAGACAGGACTCAAGTGTCTCAGAGAAGCCAGGATTAGTCACTGTAATTCTATCCTCACAAAATACCTGCCTTTCAACATCCTACTTCCCACAGTCTGACCCAGTCAGCAGCGCCCCAATGATCCACATGCAGACACACACAACCACACCACCATGTACACACACACATCTACGGATTATAAAAGCCAAAATAACTTTGGCACAACACAAAGAGGTGGTTGTCAACAAAAACAGATGGTCAAAGAATTGGGCAAACACTCAGAGTTCCAGAAATGAAGCTTTTGCTTTCATTCTAAATGCCACACTTCCTTACCCAGCTCCAGACAAGAGGATACATGGAGCCAGTCACAAGCTTGCTTCCTGCCAGGCTTCTCTGTTTTCATGACAAAATTAAGAGTCCACAGATGGAATAACTCAAAGCTAATTTTTACACAGGTTGGTTTCCCCTCTCTCCCTCCTCCCCATGATTCCAAACAACAAGAATAACATATTGTAGGAAAGTAAAGAAACAACTAAAAGGAGGGGGGAGTAAAGTTGCAGTGTGAGGTCATTTGGTTGCTATGACTTCAGTATGAAGGGAGTTCTATTTAATTCAAGAAATTATTTCTTTCGCACTGTGCCTCAGGAAGCCTGTTTCAGCTAAAAGCCTGACAGTATCAGACTCCACCATTCCAAGTTCTTGTTTTTATTTTCTCCCAGACACTCAAGCCAACTATCTTATTATTGCTCTGGCCCGTGATCCCACTGCCACCAACTTAAAACAGTCCAAGTCCTCTTACTCTCACCATTCCCTCTCCCAATGCCAGTGGAAGCTGGAGTCCCACTTTCACTGAATTCAACAGAGCCCAGTGGAAAGTGGATAAGGTAAATCCTGTTGCCTAAAGGATGCCTAGCTCATAGCACAGTATATTCCAGGTACTTGAATTGTAAGTCCTGAACACCCCCTGAAACTGTGGATACAGGGAGCTAAGTTCAAAGAAGGAAAACAAATACAGTATTAAGAAGCAGGAATACTTAGCAAAGAACATGTTCATCCTTACGTCTTAAGTGAAGTTCAGAAAGACCCCAGTAGCATACTGCATTATTTTTCATTTCCTCCAAATGGGCACTCCCCAGCACTTATCCTAGACCAGGGTGGACTAAGAGCGACCATCTCCAAGAGTTTTCACTTGCCAACCAGTACTGCCCCGCCAGGTTTCACTTAACAGAGGAACTTGGGTAGAGTGCATTTAAAAATTTGTGTGAAACATGGCCTTGTTGGGACATAGGAAAATGACACATTTTTAACCTGAACACCCAAAACTTTGAGCAGAAAGGGAATGTTATTGGCCAGTTACATGTTAATTGTTTCCTGAGGGTGAACTTGGTATAAATCCAGCATCATTTATGGTAGCTCAGCACAAATGTCTGTTTGCAGACATACAGAAATACTACAGCCCAATACCAATGCTGGAACAAGCCCACATAAAGGGCCAGCAGGTGCCATGAATTTTTGGTACAAGTCATGAGTTATTTGCAACTGACTGATACCAACATTTAAAGGAGCTGAAGAACATCGGTGTATCGTGAGACTTGGCCACTTTCCCTTCAAGCTTTTGTCAACAGTGAGTGCATCATGTTGATGCAGCAATACGCTTCCATTTACCTTTTCCAAGGAAATACTACCCTGCTCCAAGTTGAAATCACCATCCTGTGACATACAGCTCTGTGCAGTTCACAAGCCTGAGCAGAAGCACTAAGACAGCAACAATTTCCACTTAGGTGAAAGGGGACTGACTGTGAAGATGCTCCTAGCTTTTAACACTGGATTCAGGCTCCTTTTTTCTCCTGTGTTAGAGTTTTGGCAAACCCCCTCCCCAGTGCACAGCCATCAGACAGAGCTAGTTTCCCCACACATCTATTATCTGGATTTTCCCTGCATAAAGCCCCCATTACAGACTGAGCCCAGTGCTCATTAGCCATAGCCAACACTACAAATGGCCGAGGTCAGCTGACTGAGAGACTGACCTTTCTGAATATCATGCCTCCAAAATAAACTGCACCATTCACACTGTTTGATGTCCTGGTTAATTGGAACCTCTTTCCTGCATTTTGTCAAGCAGTAAATGTCACAGTAAATTTTAAGTGACAAGAACTTGGAAGACACATTTAATTTCCCAGTGGCATGCAACAAACTAATCCACTGTTTGCAGTATGCTTGTTAGAGCTGATCTCAAAGGTCCAACGTGTAACTAGAGGTTGAGGAATGTTCATTTATAGATGAACTCCTGCCCTTTGACCTCAGCAGGAGTTTCATTTATGATGATGCAAACTCAGCTGTGTAGAGCTCCGAAGGCAATCATGGGGAGCTGGAAACTCCCGACCAATACGTGGGCTCTGCTCCAGCATGGCTGCTTTACCTCATCACAGAGTACACGGGAAATCTAAGGATGGGCCAGGTCAGAACCTTATCTCCCTGTCAAGCCGTACCTCCCTGTGAGATGTACAGAAGCCAATGACTGCTCTGTCTGGGGTGCATTTAGATCCAGCTCAGAGTTTTGACCTCACCTTTTTTTCCCAATCTCAGTAACCTCTAGATATAGATGGGCTGAACATTCTTCTACAGAAAAATAACTCCAGGTTTTGACATGGATCAGGATTTTAACTCCTATGCTGAATCTCACATTCTGGGCCTCTAGGAAACACTGGAGTTTCTTAGGTATTTTTCTTTAATCAAACATGTCTTCTATTCAAACATTCTCTTTTCTATCTCAGACTCAGCATTCATCTTCTACCATACCCACTATACTTATCACAGTCCAGTAAACTGAAATAGCAACTAAAAAATATCCAAAGAAAAACAGCTTAGCCCAGATGATGATATTTAGGCATTTTTTTTTCCTATTTCATTAGTTATTTTCCACATTTTGTTACTTGTGTACAACCTTGGTCAGGTTCCCTCTTGAAGCTTTCCATAATTTACTACATACCTTCACTTTCAGTATATATAGTTATTTAAATAAGCAAGGTTTAGCATTAGCTGATTGATCTTAACAATAGGTTAAATTCCAGTGTACCCTGCTAACACAGAGATCTTCAGCTGAAGAAAGAAACCCCCAAATGTCTCTAGGAACACTGTCCTGGGTAACACAAAGATTCTGGCACACACCTTTTCCCTAGATACGTCTACTAATTTAAACTGTGGCAGGAACTTAAGATAGGAGTGGAACTATTATGCTAAGAAGGTATCCACAAGTGTGAAAGACTGAAATGCTGATGACTCAGACAATGCAGGTGTTGAGGGCATGCACACCTGCCACCTCAGGCTTTGAGCTGGGTGTTGTTTCCTTGTACTTGCACAAATGACTCATCTGTGGTAACTCCCCTCGGGGAAGCACCAGGACAATTCACACACACACACAGTCTGAAGATATTCATCTCTGTTGATGGCCATAATGGATCCACCTGTCCTGAGGTAACAGACAGCTGTAACATCATAGAAGGTGTCAAAGACTTGTGAAATATCCCAACTCCTTGTCCCACGAGAGGTACCAGAGGCGTTCCCCACTCAGCCTGAGCCCAATACAAGACCACACTCGGACTTCACTCAACATCAGGGGTCTTCTTCCCTCACTACACAGGACCTCTGCCATCACCTCGACAGATCTGGATCACGACCACCACTTTGACGAGACTGCAGCCACTATTCTGACCAACGAGCACTGAGGTTGCAGCGCCTGAGTCTCTGGATTCAGCAGGTGTCTTGAGGGTCCTTCCAGTTGCCCGGGGGGTCCATAGCCCTGCTCTGACTGCCTGTGCCAGCGCCACAGTCTCACTCTAGTGCTGATTCTCCAGCCGTTCCTGCCAGGTTTTCCAGGTGGGGGGAGGCCAGCCACCATCCTATTTTGGTCCAGTGGGCAGGGGCTTGAGAGGTTTCTCCTCACTAGCTGGCTTAGCCCAGTTTCATCAGTGTTATTGTTGACACTCTTCTTGGTAAAGAGTTATTTTTTCACTTAATCTGCACATATTCGGTCTCTCTCTGTATTGTAGAGAACCAGGGGCACTGAATCCAAAGGACACTTCCGTCTGACATCTCCACCTCCTCCGAATTGTCTCAAACCAAGACAGAACACTAAACGTATTTTAAGTAAGCTTTACCACGAGCAACTTTTCACAGTCTCAGGTGACAGAAAATATGACTCCACATCCATGATGAATGTCTCCTCCTTACTGGACTTAATGCCTGTCATTTCAGACACTATTTTCCTTCCCGCTGGCTGCACAACATAAAACCATCACATACTCTTTTGCTGGCTTGACGGCACCACAGGGGTGGAGTGAACACAAGTTTTCACAGACAAGGGACAGAACAAGTCCTACTCCAGGTACAAAAGTCTCACACAGACACGAGAAAAACAATGAGAACTAACAATGGCAGCTTTGTCTAGACCAACCCAGAACTGTCCATGGCTTCCTCATCTTCCCACAGCCAGGATGAATACAGCCTGCTCCTCAGAGGTTGCCAGGGTCTGGAAGCTCACATAAAAAAGTGCTCAAGTGACAAGAACCAAGCCAAGCTGCAGCCATTACACCCACGTCATCCACAAAGTACTACATTATGTCTATTACTCTATGGACAGACCAGGCCACACCTCCTCCTCTGTGGCTCCTGGGGCTACAAATAGTTTGTTCTAGGGAAAAGGCAGGTCTTAGCAGAAAGGTGAGCAGTGTCAGACCACTGCAAGGCTGATGACAAAGCCATAACCACAATGTAAGAACAAAGTATTGAATCGTGCTTGACAGAGTTGCGTAGGGAATCAGAACATGACACATGTCATTCATCACTAGCTCTGATATCTTTACAAACTTCTGCATACTCCCAGAGTCATCCACTAACTCCAATATCCTGCTCTGTCTTGCAGAGGTCAGCCTGATTTACCACTGCAAAAGGGCCCAGGATCCTCCTAAGTCAGAGGAAAACACTCATTTGCCCCCCTTCTCCAAACCCCAAAGACCAGAGAACTTCCTCTGCTTGCTTTCAACAACCAGTGAGCCGGCAAAATTTAGCCAAATCAGTAAGAAGTCATGGATGTATCTTGTAAGCATTCAGAGTTCCCTTTGTCTTAAAGCATTTCTGCAGTAGCTTCTTTCAGAAGAACATCTGTTGTGGCTCACACCAAAGAATGACCCATTCCAGCAGGCTGTGATGGAGGCCAGCAGCAGGCACCTTCCAAGGGTACAAGAATAAAGCAAGCCTACGGGGATATTCATTCAGAATGCACACCCAGTCCCTAACAACGTGCAGCTCTGGGACCACCTGAGCTACAGATGGCTTTTCTGTGTTCAGTAAGTCTCCAAGGGTTTCTATTCCAGGCACTCATCCAGACTCCTCAAGGCCTGACAAGCCATCACTCAAGTCAGACCTGTCTGCAAACCTGCACTCTGCTCCCCAGAGCCCTCCCAGCTGCCTCGCTGCTCAGCCACACCTTCATCTCCAGCAGACAAAGTCATCCATACAGATCAGCGCAGGCAGCTCGTCCGAGAATCCTCTGCCACCAAAACAAAGGTTCCTGTCCCCTCCATAGGTAGAAGACAGACAGCAGACATATGACAGAGAATCCTTCATTGTTCAGCACAGTTTTGTCACATATTTGGAATCTGTCATGGCGTGGGAAGATTCTGACACATGAGTAAGGCAACTACCCCGTCCTGTTACCAGTTGTACTGTTTCAATGATTTCAGCTCCTCGCCCAAGCTTTCCTGACAAACCTCTTCTCATTCTTACTCTCACTACTTCCTCCATCTCTCTTTCCAGGGCAATGCTGTATCTGAAGAGTTCAATTCCCACAAGAGCTCTCTGGAGTTCAGCATCTTTATTGCTCTTCAAGAAGATAAAAAGCAAACAGCAAAGGAAAACGAGCGAGGGAAGGAAGGTCCAAATCCCCGCTGCAAGGTCAGGCACTAATACACCATCAAATTGGTAACAAAGAAACTCAGTTAACATGTCCCTTGGGTGACATCATGTACATTCCATTATATCCTGTCTCCTTTCTCCATCTGTCCCTTCGTCTCCGCACTGACTCTCGACAGGCCAGACCTACTGAGACATGTCTGACACAGCCTGCCCACCAAAGAAAGCTGTATGGGAATTTGGCCAACATCCGATGAACACGTCACTGACCGTTCCTCCCTTTCTCCTTCACTCCATCTCCATTTGGAAATGGATTCCATCTTACCCTGCTCACTAAGCGACCTGCACTCATTGCATCTCTTCTCTGGGCAGCTTATTACTAATTCTAAGCACTTGGCAGCCAGTCCATTTCCTTTTCCATAGGAAATGAGGACCCTGCCACATGACCACAGATGCTGCTTCCAATGCTAGAGCCTGCTCAGCTCGCAGGAAGCCTTGCTGCCCAGGAACCAGGATCAACATTTCCCAACCACCAGCAGCTGCTCACTCCATCTCTCTTTCAAGCACAGCGTAATCCTTTGCAACCGAAAAAAGCTGCAGGAGGCAACTCCACAGCTTGAGACCTCCGCTCTGACACTTGGCTTGGCATGCACGTTGGCTTTCAGAAGCACCAGCCGAACACACGACCTTGAGGTTCCTGTCCTTCTGCACCTTCACCACTCGGCACACCAATGCACACCCACCTACTAGCCACCGTCCCCCAAAGCAAATCTGGCAGCTTCACATCCTGCACTGCATTAAGAACACTGCCTCTGGCCCACAACAGAGGAACCCTGATCATGTGTGATTTACTCAAGTAACTGACCATAGAGGAATAAACAGTTCCTGCATCCTTAAAGAGCAAGTGCTCTATTTCAGGTCCTCCATCACACAACTTCTTCTCCAGGACACCAACAGTTTAGACCATAAGTAATACTGACATAATTTAACACAAGTCCTTCAGAATAATTTCACTTGCTCACACATCCTCAGGTGGCAACTCTGAGGATCACAAACTTGCGTACTACACAGAAAATGATAATAAAATTCAGAGTCTATAAAATATACAAAATGGACTAGGCTACACTGTTACACAGGCTTAAGAGCCTGAAGCACTACTGATGCATTAGCTATCTCCCACAGAAGACCTTTTTCTTCTATGCTCCCTTCTCAGATAAATATTAGCTTTTCCACACGTCTCTTGGGCTGAGGCCAGTGCAACAGCTGAACAGGGGAGCTGTCCTCAACTCTGCCCCTTACACTTTTTTCCCCCCAGCACTTATCTACTTTCTCTACTCAGACCACAGGCTCTGCAGCACGAGTTGCCTTGCACTCTTGTTTCCTGCAATGCCTGATAGCAAGGGCCTGGACTCTCACTGCTGTACATGCAAGCAGTAGCAACAGACAGAAAATTATCAATTCACCCCATGCAGACTCCCACTTTCACCTACAGGTTCCCACCACCTCTACAGTCATAGCACATTCCACAAGTTTGCTGCTACAGCAGGAAGCTCTTGAGTCTCCGAGCCGCAGCCTTGCAGAACACAACCCCATTCACCTCCAGCCATGGTGTTTGCTCAAACATCATTTATTTTAAGTCTGCTCTCGCTTCATTCTGCCTCAGGCCTAGATCAGGTCAAGCAGACCAACCCCAACCAGAAGCAAGAGCTCTCTAAAACCTCGATTAGCGAAGCAGAGGCTTCTGTACGACTGAGAAAGCCTCTCTAATGAGAGCTTTCCTTCCAGCTCTTTGATTAAGCACAGTAGCCAGAACAGCAAAAGTGACAGAAATGTTCACTGGGGGCCTTACATTTAGCCTGTGTAAGCAGTCAAGCCAATGGCAGCTGATGGAGTATGTGAGCATTCACTCCATGATGTGAGAGCCGGAAGAACAGGCAAGCATAGCTCTGCACCACAGTGCTGCCCATTTCTTAGAGCAGTTACCCCCAAAGACACTGCATGCTCAGTCCATTAAGCTTTGAGCTCTCTGTCACAGATGGTTTAGCTGAAAAACAGGAGCAGGACAGAAGTGCAGAGGTTTCCTTTGTTAGCAGGAGCAAAGACAGGAAGGGGAAAGATGTATGCAGAGTAAGGAAAGTATCACACCAAAGGTAAAAATTCCAAATGAAATACAACTTAGAGAAATCTCAGCTCACTACCCTAAGTTAATTTTAAGGATTTTCAGGAGGCAATACAACAGAGGCAGATTCACACTGGGGGGGTTCTGAGATCAGTGAGTGGGAGGTTCCTTCATACCAAGACAAATCACAATAGTTCTCTTTTGGGAGAGAGAAGTGGGGGGTGCCTGGGGCTCTCTATAGCTCTTGGGATTCCCTTTATACACCCTAGTGCCACAGCAAACACAGCACTGGACACTCCTTTTCAGTCAAAACAGTCAGTAGTATATACTGGATACCTAGCTGCCTCTTCTTAAAACAGCCATCATCTTATCTTCACAGCAGCAGTATTTTGCACATGCCAGGGCAATATTCCCTGGCATCCTGGAATCAGAGGCAGGGAAGAGTAAGAGTCCCCTGCATTTATTTCAAATTTATCCACAGCCATCAATGAATTCTGCCATATTTGAGCAGTACGGAGTAGCTCCTGTAAGCACTACCGCTTAGAGGATGTACCTCCTACTTAACCTTAACCTTAGTACCTCACCCAGCAGAGACAGAGAATTTAGTTACTCCAAGAAAACACACTTAATAGCTTCCTTTTTGATAAAGTTTCTGGGAGCCAGGGTCTGCATAAAGCATTAGGTTGATCCATCCTGTCCTGCAGATACACACTGCTACACTCACTCTGGAAGCTGGGGCTGTATCAGCCAGAGCCAGAAATAGTCAGGCAAGTTGCAGAGAGCTAAATGCTCCCTGCCAGCAGCCACTCTCATTTCCTTTAAACCATTGATAGCCAGAGGGTCAGCATGTACATCCTGCACCTTTAAAAATGGTCTTGAATTTAACATTTTTGCTGCCTCTGTGCTGTCAGATAGGATAAATTTTTAAGTCATCCACTGTTGTATGTTACACATAATTGAAAAAATGATTTTGGATAGATATTACAATGCTCCAGTGGCATTTCTTTCACTTGACCAGCATTATCTGCAACAGCATCCATCCTTCTCAGGATTTGGTGCCGTAGATGTTGTCCTACCCAAACAAATTTCCATAGTGACAGACAATTTGTCCTGCCTTTATTTTCCCCCTCAAACATTCCTCAGGGAAGTAAAACTTCACTCCCTGCTAGGCTCTTAAGCCTTTCGTATGATTAGTTTATGGATATGCAAAGATATATCAGCTCTTTCTTCCCAGGGAGAACAGTCACCTCATGCTTTCCTGAAATTACCATACAGATTTGCTTACAGAGAGACTAATATGATTTTCCTTATTTAGAAGCCAACAGCTGTTTAATATACCACGTTCTGTTTAGCCTGATTTGTGTCAGGCTTGAGGTGTCAAAAGCAGAGAGGCTGGCCATAGACACTGCTGATGGGAGCTAGTCTGGGTCTGGAAAAGCCAGACTAGAGCAAGTTAAAACATTAACAACTAAGAATATTCTAATTTTCAGCTAAGAGCTCCTATGGGAACCAAAACAACACAGGAAGGGCTGCAATCCACAAAGCCTGGCTTCACTGAGCCCTGGCTAGTCTGTCTTCAGGAGAAGCCAGGCAAGGCCAGCTGACTGGAAAACAACCCAGCAAAGGTCACAACACAGCAAAACCATCAAGGAGCCCCTGGCAGCTTGTCCCAGGGGTGGCTGGAATCCAGTCAACTGGCACTTCCTCACCTGTCTAAACCAAGGCTGGAGAGGAGCCTTGGGGTCAAACACCAGCCCCTGAGCACGTGCCAAACTAACAACATAAGCAGAATGAGCTGCATTATCACACAGGAAATCTAACTCCCTTTCACCAGCCTCAGCATTTGTGAGGCATTTAACACAAAATAAAGTTATTAACCAAGAGGTACGGGAGGTGTTTAACCAAACTCCAATCCCTTGGTTCTCCCTAATATGCAGCTACCAGATCACTTTGCAGAAATAAATAAATAATAAATTAAAAAAAATAAAATCTTTGTAGGTCTGTACGGCCAAGAAAAGCATCTAGAATTTGAAAAGAAAGAAGGGAGTGTTTAGGGAACATTTGTTCTCCATTTGTCTCACAAGCTAACTGGCTAACACCACACCTCCCAAGCAGGAAAGCTGCTCCATTGCTTTTCATTTCTCATTTCTTTGTGCTCAGACACCACATTCGCAGAGACATTAGTCAGAAAAATGCCCCTTTGTACCACCATAATCTACTCTGGCCTGACCATTTCAGAACAGTTAATCACCTCCTTCAGAACAAGGCCAGTCCCAGAGTCCTTTCTTTCACCACTGCACACACTCTACAAGCCTGCAGGCAGAATTCCTGGGATGCCACAAGGTAGAGGCTCCTCTGTCTCCCTATCTCTTAAAGCCCAATAAAAATTATTTACAGCCTCTCCGGGCTATCTGGTTTAATCCTCTCCAGCTCAAGTATGACACTTGCTGGGACACTATTAGGTTTCTTACGGTGCTGTGACTAGCAATCACATCTGCACCTGACTGTCAGGGGACACTCTTGGCTGAGCCGGCCACCCTGGTCTATTGCTGAGAGCTCTGAAATTTCTCAATTGAAACATTTGAAAGTTAATGAACCCTTTTAACACAAAGCTCCCACAGCTCAAGAGTTCTTTTATGAGCCCAGCACACGGTGGATGCACAGGAAAACCTTACTTCAGGCAGGGCTCTCTTTTCAGAACATGCCCAGGCAGAAGGCTGGACTCTCAGGAACAGCAAATGGCAGCCAGTAGCAAGAGGCACAACCTACAGGGTATCTTGGGTGGCTCTGCCATACAGTACTCCAGGCCACAGCAATGCCTATAGCTTTGCTAACAGGCAAAGCTATGGTTTTAATTCACCAGTTAAAAAAATCAAATAAAAAGAAGACATCTCACTGCAAAAGTATCACATCACCCAAATGCTCCTGGGTAGGGAGGCGGGTCCCAACCTCACTGAGAGAAATGCAGTATTTGAAATAGGGGTGGCAATAATCACAAGCCCTCACTGAATGAACATGTGGCTGTTATAAATGTAAACCCACTCTTAACTCTCTAAAAACAGTTATCAATTCACAGCCACTGAACAAATGTGAAACAAATGTAAAACAAATGTAAAATGTGAAAAAAACTCTGGAGTCAGCAATATAGTAATGTCATTGCAGGAAAAAAGACAATCTTTTCAAAGCAACAATTTACTCACGTACATCTTCATTTGAACTTTGGTTCATCTTCCAGGAACACCTTTCTGTCCTGTGGAACCTGTACCTTAAAGCAATCAGATCTAGAACCAGAGCCCACCCATTCCACTCTCCACAGTCCCACCACTGTTTGCAATCTCCAAAATCCATTAGTACCCCAAGACACAGACTCAGACACAGAGAATTGCTGCCGTTTTTACAGGCATTTAACAAGTCCTTCAGCAGAAGGCAAGAACAGGAGACATTACCAAGGAAACGCAGTGCCTCTGCCCCAGAAGCACAATCTCCTTCCAGGTTTCACTCATGTTCCTCCCTCCCGTGATGCCCACCTGGCCCCAGGGACACCACCAGACCCAGGGATACCACTGCATTTAACCGGCAGCACAGGAATGGGATTGGACTGGTGCACCCAACACCCAAAGCATAGGGCAGACTGGGCTATCACTGCCGTGGCAGAGAAAGGGACTGGCTTTTGTTTTTCAGTTCTGGGTCTTTTTCCCCCCTCTTTTTAATTGCTAAGCCTGCAAATGGGGCTGAGCATGGGGAGGGGGGAAGGGAACAGAATCTGGTGAACAGCTGGGGCCTATCACTTTTCATTGCAGGTCTTGGAGAGATGTGGTTGACAGAGTGATGCACAGAGGCTGTCCCAGTTAATGACTTCACCATTCTCCATCATTATCCCCATCATTAGGAAATTAGGAGGACAGAAGGTATTTACTGTAAACCTGCCACCTCCCAAGGAGAGATAAATAGAAACTGATAAATGGGATCTTCTGGTGCTGTTCGTCTATTAACCTTCTGCTTCCCAGTTTAGGCATATGCATGCTATCCTGCCATTAATATCCAGTAATTGGCATAGCAGTGGGCAACACGCTCCTACCTTGAGCGTCAAACATCTCCCGTGCTGCATGTGAGTGCACGACTACGCGCACCACAGCTCTGCTGCCGGGCCGGGGAAGGGCCCCTGTGCAGCTGCTCACACCTCCGCTCTGAGTCTGAGTGACCAGGCAGACCTGCTGGGTCTGAAGGGAGGCACCCATTTGGTCGCAGGAGAGGGGGCTGTGTGTGCATGACCTCCCCTCTGTGGAAGCAACAAACCAGCAGGTAGGTACACTGGCACCTCCAGCTGAGCTGCTGTGTGTTCTATCAGCCTACCTCTGAATACAGCTCACAGATGCCTCCGGGGATGACAGTCCAGCTCGCTGAACCACGTTCCTCTGAACATCAAGGAATGAAGCATTTTCCTTACCATTGTGAAGTGTTCTGTAAGCTGCTAAACAAAAAGAAGAAAAACAAGCTTATGAGACCTCAGAATTTATGACTTTTCCTTCCTGGTCAAAAAGCAGCCAATGCTTCCTCAATCTGTACTGACACTTCTGCAGCTCCCTGGCCACACAAGTGGCCCTTTGCATGTGCTGACTTGCTTCACCCCCACAGGTTGAACCTCTAGAAAGTAACAAGTCCTCAGAGAGACAAACTGAGCCACTTTTTCCTCAGCAACCCAGCCCTGCAAAGCTGAAGCAAGTCCACACTCAGAGAGACCAAGATTCTACATAAGCCAGCTCTCCCGCCCACATAGAAAGCAGGCTCACTTGCAGGTCAGTAACCAATCATTTCTTCCACCGAGATTATGCCTCTATTTAGGTAAAACCCCACTGCACTGCTACTTTCCCCTATTACGTGACCTTATTAACTGCTTTACTTACCCTACCTCTAGCATTTTCCTTTCAACCAGCATTACAGTTTCCAATTCATGTGGCGTGCAGGTGACTACAACTCAGAGACACCAGCCAAGACTACAGCTGCCATTTCTGATGAGGAACAATCAGAACAGCTTAACACAAGTCTTAAGACTATCACATGATTATGGCAATATTTATCAACATGTAACCTTTTCCAGAAGCTCAGGAAAAGCAGAGGGCCTGTTCTTACATGTACTAACCTGGCAAGCAGTTCATCTGCTCTGTGTTGGATCGGCGGCTCCAATACATCGGAAGGAAGGACTGCAGGTATGAGCTGTGCTTGCTCCTTCCACACACACCGGCTTAGACACATCAACTCTGCGCAGGAGAGCAACGCCAACGCGATTGCGATGGCAAGTTCTAATGGGAACACCAGCATTAATTCCCATCTGTCTAAGCAACTGGCAGTGTCCATCAATTACGGCAAGAGCCAACTAACAGTTGCAGCTGCAAAATAAAAAGAGCAGAATTAACATTTCAAGTTTCTGTCATTCACCTGAATTTTTTACAGTTGTAATTAGCAAGCTGCAGAAGCTGTCAACAATCAACATCAGCCAATCTGTCTGCACCAGGAACCCGACTACATGCCAGAAATTGTCCTCGACAGGTTTTTTTTTCCCCTTGCTTCCCTCCATTAGAATTTTCCCTTCAACCCCCCCAACATTCATCTCTTTTACCATCAATCACTAGAATTGAACTTGTCAAAACAGTGAGAGACAGAATGACTGACACTTAACAGATAAAGTCATAATTATTTCCTTTCTCCAAACCTCAGTATCCAAACATGCTGCTCTCTCCCCAGGCCTCTGCTTCCCTACCAATACAGGAGCAATTTTGCAGCCCCTTCCCAAAAATGCAACCCTTACCCAACCCCGAACATTTTTTTCTGGGGGATACTGAGAAATTTAAAGAAGCTTTCCAGCTGAAGGCCTGCTCTTTGATGAGCTGGTGCAACTGGTTTCCCAACCTGCAGCAGAAGAGCTTGTGACAACATCCACCTGCTCCATTTACCCACGAACACCCAAACAACCAGTGCTTCAATTTTTGTCTGTTGCATCAAACCACACAAACATGAAACACACAAGCAAAAAAATCAAGACAAAACCAACGAACTCCAAACACTTGCTCTTTTTAGTGCTAGCCAGAAAACAATACTTTATAAACACCTGAGAGTGTACAAAGAAAGCATCCTAAGAGACCACGGACACCTTGGATCAGATGATCTGCTTTGAGGGAGAAGTTATGGTGATTGTTGTGGTGTTGCTTTTTTTACAGGGTTGATTTTTTCCTGTTGTTTTTTTGGGGCTTTGTTTGGTTGGCTTGGGTTTTTCCGGGTTTGGTTGCTTTTTGTCTTTTTACATGAAGTTCTCACATTTTTAAAGCTATCGATCTTTTTCAAAACAAGTTGTGGCACAGACAACATACCTGTCATTAGCAATTAAGGGCTGATTTGTAACCTTTGCATTCACAGTAGATTAGAACACATTAGACATACACAACTAGCCAGGGGCAGCTGTAAATGTTCAGGGATAAACTGCTCTCACAGGTGCATCGCCTCAGGTACTTTCCTACTACCTGAGCTCAGCTGACCTGGGTGAGCTCATCATCTGCAGCATTGCTGTGCTCGTTTCCAACATAGTGACCCAAAGACATGACTGTGGCAGAGCTGTGGGTAACATTTGAAACAAAATACTGCTTGAATAGGAAGCTCTAACTGCGCACTCCACACACACTCTGTTATCTGACATCTACTTAATGCATTAATCCATCAGCCACCTGAGCAACTACAATAAAACCATAAAGCCAGAGCATAAAAACAATAAAACAAGAGTCTCAACAATTTGTATATCTACCAACAAAAAATGCATGAAGTGCTCCTTTTCTTCAGGAACCACTCGAGTAGGTTTCATACACAGCTCTTATGTAGATACTGGCAAACCCAGTAGAGCTAATGTAGGATTCATGAGTTACTACACATACTTACTATGAGTTACTACCATAGCAGAGTCTTAACGACCAACTAACACTGGAACAGTACACAAAGCAGAAAAGACTTCCCTGGCATTCTTACACAAATTATATCTATAAATTGACAAATAATGAGATAAAAAGGCAGTTATTAACACAGAAATATCTGAAGAACATGTTGGAAGGAAAGCTCTTCAGCCAAAACCTCACCAACCTGAGGGCACAACAGGAAAGTACAAAAGACCTGCTACTTCAGGAGTGGCTTAAACCCCTTAGCACAATATTGCACAGAGTTCACCTGCTTTGAAACCACAGGACACAAATCTTTTTCCCAGCCAGATGGCGAGACATGGACCTGCTTCCAGCCTGGCACTGTGAGACACAGCCTAAACCCCTTAGAGGGCCCTCTCTTCCCAAAACTAGCCGGGCACTGCTTCCCAGTATGGCAAATCCCCTTCTTCCTCAAACTCATCTCGGGAGCAGCAGGAAGGATATGGCACCATCATTCAGGAATAAGGAAACCGAGACCAGGCCTCCCAACCCCGCAGCCGAGGCCACCCAGCACCCCAAAGTGCCGGAAAGCACTCCCTTCCCCAGCAAGCACAGCTTTCGTACCGACAAAATCCAGCCGGAGCCTGGGGGAACAGCCTGAGGGGATGTGCGGGGCCGGCGCTCCCCGCCTCGCGCCTGAGGGGACCCTCACGCGCCTGAGGGGGGGAAGGAGGGCAACGCTTCCCGCCCGCAACTCCGCTCAAAAAACCTTCAGCAGAAGAGCTTGTTACCCCCAGTTACAGTATCCGCTTGCTCCATTTACTCAGGAACACCCAAACAACCAGCCCTTCCGTTTCTTTTTTCTGTCGCAAAAAACTACACAAACATGAAGCCAACCAAAAAACCAAACAAAACAAAAAGCCCCAAACAAACAAAAAACCCCAAACAAACAAAAACCCCCAAACAAACAAAAACCCCCAAACAAACAAAAAACCCCAAACAAACAAAAACCCCCAAACAAACAAAAAACCCCAAACAAACAAAAAACCCCAAACCAAACAAAAAACCCCAAACAAAAAAACCAAACCAAACAAAAACAAAACAACAAAAAAACCCCAACTCAGAACAAAATCAAAAACCTCCAAACATTTGCTCTTTTCAGCTTTAGGTAGAAACCAATACTTCCTAAACACCCCAGATTCTACAAGGAAGCATCCTAGGAGACCAGACACCTTGAACCAGATGCACTGCTTTGAAAGGAAACTTATATTCGTTGTTGGGTTTTCTTTTTACAACCTTGGCTTTTTTCTGTTGTTTTTGGGTTTTGTTTGGGGTTTTTTCCGCGTTTTTTAGCTTGTTTTGTAATAAAACCTTAGCATTTTTAAAGCTAGTGATCTTTTTGAAACCAAGTTGTGGCACAGACAACATATGTGTCATTAGCAATTAAGAGCTAATTTTTAACCTCTGTATTCATAGTAGACTAGAACACATTACATTTACCGCAACAAGCCAGGGACAGCTGTAACTCTCCAGGGATAAATCGGTCCCTCCCTTCCCCAGCACGTAAAGCTTCCTTACCGACAAAATCCAGACGGAGCCTCGGGGAACAGCCTGAAGGGATGTGCGGGGCTCACGCTTCCCGCCTCACGCCTGAGGGGACCCTCACGCGCCTGAGGGGCAGCGCTCGCGCTTCCCGCCTCGTCCCTGAGGGGACCCTCACGCGCCTGAGGGGCGGGGCGAGGCTCGCGCTTCCCGCTTCCCGCCTCGCCGCGCGTACCTCGCTTCAAGGGGGGCGCGCGCGGCCTCGTGACCTCCTCGTGACTTCCTCGTGACTTCCTCGTGACTGCCTCGTGACTGCCTCGTGACCGCCGTCCCGTGCGGAGGCCGGGACGGCGCCCCCTGCTGTCCGGCCGCGTGCCCGCGGCTGGGAACGGGCGGAATGTTGGGATGAAATTCTCAACATTCTCCTCACACTGACGTTAGAGACTACACAGAGGAACTGTAGTGCACGACAGATTAATTCAGATCAATAAACCAAGGGAAGGCATTACTAAAACTGGCACAAAGGAAGCTCAAGAATGCCCTGAAGCTCTATGGCCTGATTTCACAAATAGAATTAAACAGCAAGGCATTACACATCAAGTAAAATGCACTCAGCAAGAAATTACCACATACTTATCCAATTTTCTTTTAGCTTCACATGATTAATTTTAAAGTTGAAGAAATTCCCAATACCTGCTAATTTTAAAATTTCACTAATAAAAGAGAGCGGGAAAATGGAGAAGGGGCATTTTTGTTTTCAGAAACAGCATTTCAGGAGATTGCAAACATAGCTCCTCACACTGCTTATTAAGGAAAGTCTAGAAGGCATTTATCAAGCAAAGCCGACAATGCTGTTAAGCAAGAATTCAAGTTGGGAATGTCAGGATCCGGGACAGGTCTCTGCTCTGGGAGCTGAAGCAGTCTATGGCCCTGTGTTGATGGTGCCACGGGACCCTGCACGCAGGGCCCTTGGCCTGCCTGTGCCAGGGTGTCCCGATGGGCCCACGGCACCACTGCCCCGCCTGGAGCTCGCAGAGCAGCACGGGGGCTCTGGAGCAGAACGCTCGCAGGAGTCAGCGTGGATCCAAAACCTGTGAGAGGAGCAGATGCCGGGGGTCACGGCGCGCCTGGCCGGGCATGAGCCAAGCTGTCCAAGTGACTGCAGGGCGCCCGAGCCATCCTGTCTCCCTGGCAGCAGCAGGAGCGCCGTGGCTGATGGAAAACAGAGACAGGAGCGTGTTGGCGCAGACCAACAGAGTCAAGGGGAAAGGATGGACAAGGGAGCACCGGGTGCTGTGCAGGAGGTGTACGGGAGGAACGTTATCAGCTCCACCAGTTATTTCCAGTTCTGAACCCCTAATGTGAAATGGTCAGCTCTGTTTCAGCTTTCCAGTTTAGGGTCTCGAGTTCACTGTTTCTGTCACAGCATCCTGGCTTTTTGGTGCTCCCAACTGCCTTCTCTTTATACAACCCAAGTGACCATCTGCAGACTATCCAGGAGTAGAGAGCAGCACAGGGAGTGTCAGCCCCAGGATGGACTGAGTACAAGTGTCCCAGAACATTCCTGACATCTGCTCAAGGAGGATATGCTCTTCCCAGCAAGGACACTAAGCAGAGACAGGGCCTTAATGATGATGATTCAAAGTGCTGGGAAAAGTTCTTTCTCTTTCCTCAGAAACAAGAACCCAAAGTCTCAAAGACTTTAACCCCCCAGCCCAGGTGTTTCCCTGAGCCTTACCCCATCTCACAGGCTGATCACAAAGGCTGCACTTCCGTAGCTGGCATCATATCCTAGTTATGTAGTTTAGGTTTCCTTGGGGTCCACTGGGAAATGCAAGGAAGAAACCTTAAATTTTATCAGGAGATTGGTTTTTTACCTTGAAAATTATCCAGGATTTTCCCAAAATGACAAAAGCGAGATCGTGAATTCCCTTTACTAAAATCATCAGAATTAGGATCCAACCTTGAGCTCAAAGGCCATAGGATTTAGTTTCAGCTGTACATTCCAGACATTCCAATCTCCACTGCCCAATCCTTTCCAAAACGAAAAAAAAAAAATAATCAAGATGTCAATCTTATATGGACTATTTCATTTGACCAACAATCTTGTTGTTTAACATCTTGATTAATTAGTTATTCAAAATTTTTTGAAAATTCATCAGAACCTTCAATTCCTGTGGTTTGAACAGTCACAAGCTGTACAATCAAAAGGCACAGAAGGGATGGCTCAGTTCACTTCCTTTGGCCAACTGATAATTAGGCTTCCAGCTAGCTTCCATTTTTATTGGAGTAAAGGGAAGGAAGAGGGAGTCCCACTGAACTGAACACCAAAACTGCTGTTTCCTCAGCTAAGACTAGGATTTGGTCCTAAAAATTTCTGGGAAACCATAAGGGTTCTTAGATTTGTCCATCCTCAAGAAAAATAGTAGATTTTTTTTTTCTCCATCAGTGTAATTAAACTCTCACCAGACAAATGGGACACAAGAGCAATGTATAAGAGAACAATCCTTGAAAGAGGGTCTGACTCATCCTCGTGCTCTCCTGCACGGCAGCTGGGGTCTAATGGGGTTATTGGGAAGTGAGCATATAAACTAGAGAGATCAGATTTCCAATCAATCATTCAAAACTCGTGTAAGTAAGACAACAATAAATATTTCACATGAAGCATAAACCAGTGCCAAACCATTTTATGAACCAAAAAAATATGGAAACTGAGCAAACATTGCTATATGGTGCTCTTATAGTCCCTGACCTCCTAACAGAGGGGTTGGCCCTGGCTTTCACTGCTGAATATTATTTCTCTTGGGAATGACAGATTATGACGCTTCAACAATGGAAAAAATATTTAAGACCCAAGAGGGTGACTATGAGAAGGTTTAAGGCCTTTTCCTCATTTCAAATTCTCAAGTCCAGTGAAGAGAAACAACAGACAAAGCTTCCTTAAACCCTTTGAAGTCCAAAAAAATTGTTTTATCCTTTTCTACTCTGACTCATGTGTCCAAACGCAGTCTAAGGTGTTCAAGATCCACCACCATAAAGCAATCACGGCTAATTTAAAAAATCCAGTTGTGTTTAAAATTTTATCCTGACTCTGGAATATCTGGAGAGCCGGTTGTGTGAGCACTATGGGAACAATGTAGACTCTGTGATTCACAGAAACTCGTCAAAAGAGAAGGCAAGGAATGCTGGAGCAGGGGGAGTTTCCCAAGTTGGTCCCCTTACCCATTCCCTTTTTCAAGAGGAAAATACACAACTCCTACCTTCCTTCTGCTCATTTGCAGCCTGTCCTACAAACTACTGGCCAGAAGTTACAGGATGCACTGCAACTTCCATAGCCCCCTACAAATGGAACAAAACAGGACCAAATCTACTCACTGAAAAGCTGAATTTCCACTCTTTGTCTTCTTCAACATCACAGAAGGAACCAGAGGAAAAGGCCAAGTTCAGCTATTACCCAATTATCTTGGAAGGTTTTCCAGTCCAAAGGGACTAGAAGGAAAGCACTGTTAACACCAGCCATGTTTATTGGCACTGACTGTCACCAAAGGACAAGGTCTGTCTGTCATCAAGGCCACGGCTACACAGGAACAATCACATCACTTGCTTGACAACATTCCTGAGGGCACCTCGGGCCTAAGGTAATTTAAACACCTCTCCCAAAATACTGGGGAACAGAGCCACAGGAAATGTTGTTTGAAAAAATCAACATTATCAGCCAACAACAGTGCCCTGCAGATGGGACCGTGGAGCTGAGAGACAAAGCTTTGTCATGTGTCCCTGCAGTGCCCACAGAGCTCAGCTGCACAGGGATGCCAACACCTGGCCGTGACACAGCTGGAGACATTTACCTCCCATCCTTCCCAATGTTCCTGTTCTTCCCAGGCCAAGGAGACACAGGTGCTCAGCCAGTGGCCAGCTCACCGAGTAGAGAATATTCCAGGGAAGTACCTGTGTTCAAACACCTGTGAACTGGTGTCCTGACGGCCAATATTTACAACACCTTGCCCCAAGCTGGCACCCAGATGCATTGTTCTGGCACACCACCTTTGCAGAGAACAGCAAGCGTCCCAAAGATGGCAGTAGTTTTGGTCAAGATGACTGCACTCACTGAAAAAAAAGAAAATCACCATTTTCTTCAGTTTTCCTTTCCAGTTCCACTGATTATTACTATCAAAGAAAGAAAGAGGGTGAAAAAAAACCCCAAACCAAAATAATTTCAACACCAAGACCCAGCTCGAAGCTACTGAGATACCCAACATGACTTGCACTCTGCATCATTCCAAGAATCCAGGCCTACAGCCCCAGCAGAGTGTCAGGGAGTTCTCTAACACCCTTCTTTGTCCAAAGGATCAGCAGACCAGGTAACTGTGGTGTTTCCTTCACCATGGAATTAACATCCAACCCAAGTGCCCTGGACAATGTTCATTCCAGGACAACTCACTGAGAATATTTTGCTTAATTAAATACACTTCATTCCCCACAGAACAGCAGATCTCTCAATGCTGGAGAAATTATATTACTTCTTTTCAGTGAGATAGTCATGCTTTTCCAAAAATGTAAATTAATTCCTGCAGGGAAGAAGAGAGAGGTCTGGCCAAAAGAGCTCTACTTGGCATGATCAGCTCCCCTTGCTGTCTCACAGTCATTCCTGCACAAAATCTGATGTGGCAGCTTGTTTGAAACTTGTTTATTGGGAAGAGGTCATAAGCTGAGCACTGTTCAGAAGAGGTCAGGCATCTGATTAAAGGGTGAATAAACTGAAATGCTTCACATGCATCTCTGAGACAGAAGCTTGATGAGGAGAGAGAGCTTGTCTTAGAAAAATGTTGCCAAGTACCTCACACCAAAGGCAGCAGCAGACTGCAGGACCGGTTAGAGCAGGGCTGAAGATTAAATAATTCTGCTGTCGGCATTAACAAATACTCAGTATTGTTCTGCTGTACTTCAGGACAGGCTCGTGCTGGAAGAAAGCCCCTCTCTGAGAGGGAGATAACAGGAAATCATGCCAGCCCTGAAGAACTGATAGTCAAAACAGACGGGAGAAAAAAGAACATCTTGAAACTATCTGCAAAACAAAGGAGAAACAAACAAAAAAAAATAATTTGCTTATCCCAGGTCTTGTGCCACCACAGTGGGAAAGGAGAGAGCTGAATTCCCATGTCCAGAGCCCCAGCTCACTGACTGTTCTCCCAAGGTTTTCCTTCCGTCTGTTGTGCTTTTTGCAGTGTGCGGGGAAAATGAAATCCAGGGGCTTTGTCGTGTTCTACATCATCACTGTTGCTCTTACACATTGATGACACCACCATGTGATCATTAGAGCTGTGCTATCCCAAACTTGGGAGGCTGCAGTCACCAGACTGGTGACATTACCAGGCTGCTCTCCCCACTGCTGAACTGGGGCTGTAATGCACCAAAGGGACCAGACAAACAGCCAAGTGCTTCCTCTCCTCCCCTCACTCGGCCCTTCTCCTTCCCTTCCTTCATTGTTATGCTATTCCAGAGAGCAGCAGAAAAGGAGAAATTCCCTGTTCCCTGCAGTACAGTGCCTCACAAGTTTCCTCTTGTCAACCCCACACAGTCTCCTGGTCAAGCCTGGCAGTGTCCCACTGGGCAGACTCAGTTATCTGCGTCTGGGATGGAACATCAAAATCATTTGAGAATCTCTTGTAAATGCTGAAGTAACTGCAAGTTAGAAAAAAAAAATAATTTCCAGATTTTCCAAGAAAAAAAAATGCTTAGGAAACAGAGTGTGGGGAGAAAAAGTAAAACAGAAGAACTACAATTTGCCGGAGGGCAGGAAACTCCACTAAAAAAAGGAAAATCAGATGAATTTTTCAAGCGTGATTTCCTGATAAACAGCTGCATAGAGAAGAGATGACCCAACTGATCGAGGGCAAGTGCTTGGTCCTGGCTGCATCTCCCCCCTGGAGTTCTGCTGCATGGCACAGGATCTCCAGGTCTCCTGGTGCAGTCCCTTCCCAAGAGCTGAGCTCAGCACTGTGCTCTGCATGGCAACTGAGGATTACTGAATCGGCACCATCTTCCAGGGGCTCTGACCCTCAGTTCCTCAAGCCTCTCTCATGCTTTAGAGCGTTCTGTCCCTCTAACCTGGACAGCACCAAAGAAACCTCTCCAGTCATTAATTCCAGGCAGGCTCTTGCTAAGGGTTCCCTGGAGCACAGGGTGCTAATTTCCGCAGAGAGTGTACCAGCCTCAACTGAGCCATAACCCTGGGTGAGAGCCCAGAGCAGGCAGCAGGGACTTCCCGCAAGGGTGCCTGGAATGAACCCCCAAACCTGTGCTCTGGTCTGTCCAATTATACACAGGAGCTGGCAGATACCATTTATGCCATCTAAAGTACAATTGCTGTGCATTACCAGCTGTGCTTCCAGCATGCAGAGCACTGGAAATACAGGGAATTTTTAACAGATACTTTAAACTCCTCAGGTGAGGTATTTATCATTAAAAAGCCACAAAGTCATGAGAAGCCCAAACAAAGCAAGAGTCCTGCTTCCAACACATATATTTTGCCTGCAACCTTCAATGCAGTGGTTCCAGAAAAAAACCCCCAGCACCGCACACAGCTCCTCACCTCTTACAATGCTAAACTTAGCCCTGGGGGAGCAGAGCTCCAGCCCAAGATGCACCCCAAACATCTCCACTTCAGTCACAATTCAGCCTGAGTACATTTTTTGCAGAGTAACAGCTTAGTGGCTGTAGAAACCACAAAGGTCCCAAAGCAGAATGATCTTTGGAAAAAAAACAAAAAACCAAAAAAGAGTTGTACTCTAAAAGAGTGGAGAGCACTGGGAAAGTGAGGAGGATGCAGGAGGACTGCACTCCCCAACACCTTTCCCTTCTGCTCTTTGGATCCACTTGAAGCACTTCCTCCTCCCATCCCTGCTAGGACACTGCTCTCTCACACACTCTCACACTCTCTCTGCCTTTTCGTTGCAGTCTCCAGCAAAATATCAGAGGAAAGGAAAAGTGACAAGCTGCTAAGAAACTGAATGCCTCATTCTGTTTGAATATCGCATTAACCCCGAGCTCTGCCGCTTCATTTGTCATTTTTCCAGCCCCCTGGGTCCCCGCAGCCCCCCTGACCCGGGCACTCTGATTAGCCGTGATCAATGTGCACATTTCGGGAGCTCTGTGCACGCTGCTGGACCCTCGGCCTCGCCCGCTCATGCAGATAATAACGGCACTTCGACTCACTTGCCCAGAACTCCAAGCTTCATTAAACAGGGGGGATGTCACCAAAAGTCCCTTTCGCTGGCTTCTCGTTTCCCCGTAAGGGAAAAATTGACAGTGCTGAGAAATGGGATTTGGGATATAAATAACCCCTGGTCTGGGAGTCGCAGTGAATGCCTGCAGTTGCCCGTGCCCGTGTGCAGGAGCCTCCTTGCTGGCTTGGGTGGGAGGAGAGGCAGCTCTCCATGGGGAGACCACACAGAAATGCAAGACTTTGCCTCCATCTGAAGAAGGTGGTTCTTAAGGTCCCCTTTTTAATGCAGGCAAACTCCTGGCCTGTGAGCCCAGGCAGCACCAGACATTTGCCATGGAGCCCTGAGGTAAAAGCTTGTCTTGCACTGACCCTCTGCTGTCCAGTGGGTTCTTGGTCAGAGCACAGGTCACGTGAACGCTGGCTGCAAACAGAAAGATCTGTCAAGGGAAGGACCTGTGTCATTACAGCACACACAGCCCCAGGCAGCCTTTGGGGAGCTCGGTGTCTGACCTGATACTTGAGTTAAGTAAAGTTATTACACAGAAAATACATTAACAGAATTATGCAAGGCTAGGAAAGCACCGAGCTGCCTGCTCCTGGGATCCAGCCCAGGTTTGCTCCTAGGTCTTCTCAGCTTTCTAGGGTCATATTTCAATCAATCCAAATGTTTAGGTACATTCGGATTTTAGTTTTCAATCAAGCTCCATCCTCACCTTAAAAGAAATACCACCGGTGTTCTAAAATGAAGATCACTGTCTTCACACAGAGAAAAACTTCAAACACTTGCAAATACTTAGGGCTCCACCTTTCTCAAAGTTGTTTTCTTCCTCACTGCAGTTAAACATCCTATAGGAAAAGCATTATTTTCACAGATGAAGACTCTATGCTATTTTCCATCTACCCTAAAAATGAAATAGAAGTCTGATGAAGCATCAAGGGAAAACACAAGATAGAAAAATCTAAGTATTTTCCCATAAGAAATGAAACCAAAACCTCACAACAACCCAAACCCGATATTTTGCATTTCCATGTCATGCCAGACATTTCCCTGACAGTTTGTTTACAGAGGTCTGAACCCTACAGAACTACTTCTCATCTGATGCCTGACAAGCAGCTTCCTACAGAGCTCTGTACACATCACCCCTCCGCTCCCTCAGAGGGTCTGAGCCAGAAATGCTTTCCAGCAGAGCCTTAGGGCAAGTCCCGCACCCTTTCCCTCCCCCATAAGTGTCTCCGAGTAGATCCTCTCATACACTTCAGCCAAGCGCTGAGCTTGTCCTATCAAGGCACATTCTGTGATGCAGAGAGGCTCCCACTGATTTCCATGGACTCCGGAGCAGGCTCATGCACTGTCACCTCTCCTGGGAGGAGTTACAGATTCAGGGCAAACAGGAGCCTCTTCCCTGGGGAGACTCCTGACCCCAGACAGAATTTCCCTTGCCTCCAGAGCACAGCCTGCAGAATGAGCCACTGTCTGTAAAACAAACACTCCAATGCTGTGCTTCTCATTACCTCCAGACTTTTGTCCCCTTATTCATGGGAAGGAGCACCCTGGCCATGGAGCCATCCTTCCAGTGCTCTCCCTGAATAGGGCCTTGTTTGTGTCGGAGCAGTGGCTCTGCTGGGCTGAACTCCCCAAACTGCTGCAATTATTCTGGCTGAAACAAGACACAGAGAGCATCGGGATCAGGCCACAAAGACTCCAATAAAGGCAACAAGCACATAATAAAGCCCCGTGACAACTGATCCCTACAAAAGGCTGTCCCTACAGAGTGATGTATGGCAAGAGTTTTCAGCACAGTGCTCCCTGCTTTATCCAGACCCAGTCAGCCCTGAAGCTCAGATGATTTCAGTGATTTGCTGTCGTTTTCTCCATCCCAGCAATACTGCCCATGGGACGAGGGGCAGACTGACAGAGGCCAGCAGCCTCAGCAGGGACACTTCTATCCCAGACCTGCCCCTCCTGTCCCACTGTAAAGAAAGGAAGGGTGAGGGGGAGGAATTGAGAGCTAAGCACAAAAAAAGGGGCCAATAAAGATGACATTCTTGTGCAATTTAAGGGGAAGGCAGCCTGAATAGGCAATGGGAGTGTAGGCTGAACCCCAACACCTGCTGGATGTAATGGACTCTGAAGTGTTGTTTCAGAATTAATCAAGTCATTTAAAATCATAGCTGTAGTCTCCATTCACTACTCCTGTGCATAAACGCGCTGATCCCGATACTCATCCATGTCGGGTGACTTGAGCAATATATCACCATAATTGCCATTTTAGGGCTGCAAATTGGAGCTAAAATAACCAGATGCAAAAGAGATGGCCATATCATACTCTCAAGATGGATCTACAAAGTTCAAGGAGAGTTCAAGCATGGAAGAAGCAATAGAGAGGGGTCAAGTGTAAGGAGATTGTTCATGTTCAAGAGGAATTAACTTTACAAATATATTGTTTCTGAGGTGGTAATTGTACCATCTTACAGCTATTCATACCTCATTGAATCTTTGCATTCTTCTCAGCCATTAGAGTGATCGTTCCTCATTGAAATAAATTTGATTTTGACAAAATATTCTGTTTTTAAACTGCAACTAATTTCCCCAAGATTTTCTGCTTTAAAATAATTCTCTCTGAAACCACGTAGCCCAGAATCTTCAAACTACAGTTGAGGGACCATGGACAAGGCAAAAGCACTGAGACTGCCAATTCATTTATTGCCAGGAAGGTTAACAACACTCAGAGCTTGAGACTTCCCCAAAAAGAGCCATTAGAGTGCTGTTCTCACCCAAAAGAGTGTGCTGTGACTGTGGGCCTGTTCTGGAAACTTCAAAGTATTCAAGCCCTTCAGCTACTGTGGATTTTCAGGTTGCCAATACAGAAATGCCTTTTAGCACTGCAGGATAGCATTTCCCATAGAACACGACGGACAAAAGTTCACGTAAAGAGACACGTCGGTTGTTCGAACAAATCTCTCGACAGACACAGAGCACCAAGGGCGGGAGGGAATGTAACAGCAGGAACCAACTGTCCCTCTGCCTTTGGCCGAGGCATACAGCAAAGGGCTCTCCTGCAGTAAAACAAGCACCTGCCCTCAGAAAACAGCACTCCTACACACCTCGGCAGCCCTGTAAAATCCAACCAAAAGGCATTTTAATAAGCTCAAGGGCACGTGCCTATGCAAGTTTTAAGCCACTCATCAGCACTAGTTTAAGTAATTCCTTTATCTGCTACTCTTAGAGTCAGGTGAGCACATTAATTGTGTTTGTCTTCCCAGATTCAAATTGCACCATTTAAAGTCCAATTTCAGGTTATTTCTGAACCACCACCAGGCCTAAGAATTACTGTCGGCATCTAATAAGTCACCTGCACAGCCAGAGAAAACACACTTCCCGTTGTTCCTGTAAGGCTGGGTAAGTCTCCCAGTGATTTCACTGGTAAGTCTCCTGTGATTCCAGTGTGCTGCTGCTACACTTCCAGCAGACAAAGGGGCAGCTCCCAGCCCTGTAAATCAGCCCAGCACCATTGTGCTGGGAGAGCCGTGCTAATTCATCCTGCAAGGAGCTGGTGACCTGAGCCCTCCCAACAATGGCACTACAGAGAGCTAATGTGCTATGGGTTACTTGGTAATTCCTGCAGCATAATTGGCCAACATGGAAACGGTAGGAATGATTGAAGTTCATAACTAATTGCAGCCATTACTGAGACAGCATTATTTATTATGAACTGCATGTAGTAGGCCTGATTCTGATTTCACTCACATCTCATTCCAGGCAGTTGTTTGACAGGTGACGTTTCCCATGTGCCCAGCTTCTGGAATAGGCCCACCCTCATGGCAACTGCTGTGTTTTCAGCCCATCAGGTTCTACAGCACACTGACAACATCGGGAAAGCAAGGTCTTCAGTGCTTGAACTCTAAGCTGAGTAGAAAAACGTCTGCGTTTAGCTTGTTCTTTGCTTCCCTGTCAGCAGAACTCTGCCAGCCCACCCCTGATGCTCCAGGCAGCCCGCTGACCTGTCTGCCTCTTGACCCCCATATTTACCTGGCTGCTGGGTCGGGTGGGACTTCTGCAGCCTCATCTGACAGGTTCAGCACTGGCATTACCAGTGTTTCAAATCCTCATATGCCGCTTTGTATGGAAGGGGAACAGAGCGGGTAGATTCCCTTAAAAAGCTCACATGGCATTTACAGCTCAAAATACATGGCTTCCGTTTCCCATTTCCATCCAGAGGTCTGGCCACTGAGTCTATGCAGGAGCTTTTGGCAGCTGGCCTTTCTTGGAAGTCCTGCTTTCAGTTATGGGTGCTCAGTGCCCAAACCCAGCTGTAGGGAAGGTGGCTCAGGGCAGCATTACTCAAGTAACTTTGGAGCTTCCTAAATATAAAGAAAAATCAGTATGAATTCCACTGACACTGCCCTGTGCATGGAGTCATGCACAAACATACAAATATGTGTGTGCATATACATAAAATGTATGAAAATCAACTCTCCCCAGAAATGCTCTTGTTGGACACGCTCATTACATTTGACGCGGCCGGGTCAGAGCCTGGAGTCCCTTGCCCAGAATGAACAGTTCCATATCTTTATTTTCCTGAGAGCCCTTGGCTAAAAACCATCATCTGCAAATTGCAATTTTTCTCCACCTTTCATAAATATCAGCAATAGTGCAGCCCTCTCTCCCCCTCTCTTTTTCTTATTCAGGATATCAGGCAGATAAGAGTTATCAGTAAAGGTCATCCTCAATTTCTGTACAGAAATGATCTGTCTCCGGTATGTAATAAACATTTATCCATGCCTTTATTAGCTATATTGGATCTGACAGTTCTGTTAAACCATTTTCTTTCATTTTGCTAGGTCATGACGGTTAATGCTGCTAAAAAATCTCATCACTGCTTTGGATCACTGTATTGTCTTCCCAGCATTAGCAGGATTTTGTAAAGGTAAGCACTGGCTGGAATGACCTATTAAAGTTACAGCCCGTTGAGCTCCTGGCTTTTTTCTCCCCACAATAAAAAGCAAAGGAGTGCAAAGCATAAATTCTACTCTTGGGGTTATATTTAGTTGGGCAGCTGACATTTAGGAGAGCAGCCACTTCAGGCCCGCTCTGCATTGGTTTCACTCCATCCTTCTCACAGCCTTGAATTTCTGAGATGGTGCTGGAAGCCACAGCATGGCAAATGAGCGCAATTAGTAGGACCAGGAGGTGATGATGTCCCGGTCAACCCCCATCATGCCAGCAGCACATTAGGGCAGCTGCTCAGAAAGCACTGGCTCAGCATAAAGCCACAGGGAATAACAGAGAGCATGAATATGCTGCTGAGCCTTCCCAGAATTGGGATCTGCAAAGGCAGCAATGGAAATGCAACTACCTCCCATGTGCCTGGGCAAGGCTCACGGTCAGTGCAACTCTGCCAGCCTCTGGGGGAAGTTCAGTGTAAGTTTAAGCTGCTGTTCCCTGCAGTGGGCAGAGCCCCCTCAGCCTGCTGTGCTGCCAAGCACTGCAGTCAGGAACAACAGCTTCATAAGGCACGGGTATCCCTTGTGATGGCTGGCAAGAGAAACCTGTCCCAGGAAGGAAATCCTTCCTTAACCCCACTGAGTTGTGAACAGCTTAAACACAGTTACCAAGCCCAAAAGAACACTCTACTGAGCGCAGAACAGGGCAATATGGGGATATTGCAGCCACAGCGAGTGAACAGGAGCTACCTTAAACATCCACACCTAAAAATCTACCTTCTGCCTGCAGCCCTGTTTTCAGCTGTGACAAGGGGCTTGAGATCAGCAGTATAAAGGGTCACATCACCTCTTCAATTTCCTGAAGCAACCCCTTATTTGCCTTATTTGGCAGCAACAACCCATGCTCTTTTCTTCTCCAGTTGTACCCAGCTGTAGCTTCACCAGCTTCCAAAGGCGAACAGGAACAGACTGCAGCAACTCACAAGAACAAGCAAAATGTTATCCTGGTCTCCAAGACAACAGGCATATCAAAACAGACAAATCTGTCCAAGTGCTTCTCCCTATGCTCTCCATCTCCCTGTGTCCTGCCGGTCTGTGTTCCCTATGGTCCATGTGATATGTATCTGCAGCAGCAGAGGTCCTACCTTCCTCATAAAAATGAATGGCAGCCTTGTACACACAGGGGCTTGTGTCCCTGCTGCCAGCACTCTGGTCAGCCCCGGGGAAACGCAGGAATCCCGTGCCCTGGCTTTCCACTTGCCAAAAATCCCACAACTTCCAACAAAGGAAGATCAAGGGTGCTAACCCCGCTGCCCCAGCTGACTTAACCCGAGCCACATTCCCAGTACCCACGTTCAGAGCGAGAGGCCTCCCTTCCCTGTTCCTCAGTGGCCACCCAGCATCAGCATCTCCCATGATAATTCATGACCAGGCGGCCAATGGCCCAGGCTGGGCAGTGGAGCCTGCTCAGACACCATTATCCTTCTCTCCAGTCCAGGCTGGAAGTGCACACAATAGACACACAGCCCCAGAGGTGCACTCTGACCCTGGTGCTTCAGACCACCAGGCTGCTAAACAAGGGGCAGCACCCCTGTGGTCATGGGAATCTCCAGCATGCGTTTAAAACTAACGCTGTGTGTGTTGGTGAGCTTTGCCTAAGCTAGCTCTAACATTTTCAGGTGTATATCCATGTGCAAGGTGTTATCACTCTGGATATACACAGGCAGACACATGAGCAAAAGGGAAGGAAGGAGAGAAAACTCCTCAGAAGAGCATTTGGGTGAGCAGCTGCTGCCTGTGATTTTTCATGTATGGCTCTGTTTCCCTGTTGTTCTGCTGAAACACAGCAAAGGGGTTTCTGCTGGCTGAGAGCAACTCACATGCTCCACAGAATTCACCCTCAGCAGCCAGTTTTGCCAAGCCCAGCTCACTTAGTACAGCTCCTTCTTCACACATCCCAACAGGACTCAGAGGGGATATGAAACAACTGGGTTTAAAGGGCCAGTCTTCCAGGAAGATGAAAGTCCTGATGTCTGACTTCTCTATGAGCCAGCAGATTTGTGCAAAGAAGCAAAAACATCCACTAAAATCACCTAATGGATCGATTTGCCAAGATATTTGTCTTTACAACGAGACGTAACATATCCTGCTATATGCCAATGGATTTTAGTAGCAGAGAACAAACACAGTCCTAAAAAATAAAACACATATCCAGATAATGCAGCTGGTAGTTAATGATTACAGTATATGACACTTAGAATCCACCAAGTCAATGACACTGAGCTGATTTCTCTTCCCTAGCTTCTGCTAAGCGGGTTGGCAAAGATGGAAAAAGGTTGATCTACTAACGAGTTTAACACAACCCTGAAATAAATCACATCCAAAAGCTAGAAGCCTGCCTCAGTTTAGTAGTTAAACCATTTATTCCTAGAAAAAAAAAAGCCAAAACCATAACCTCCAATCCTGCCCTGAAGTCATTACCAGCATGATTCTCTATTTGAAGTCTTGCAAAACGCTCAAGGAATGGCCCTTGTGATTTGGCCAATGCAAAAAAGGCACTTGGCAGATTTGCACAGGCCAGAGGAAACGGAGATCCCAGTATGAGAATATTAAATTATTATGGCTTTTGCATCAGGGGGCACAACTGAGAGTGGCCCCCCTCCTCTGCTGGCCAGGCTGTGCCACTCCCTGCCGTGAGCTCTCATTGTCATACCCAATATTGACATGCTTTGATAATAATAACATTGTCAAGATAATAGCAGGGAACTTTCAGCAGAAACTCCATATTCAAGAGCCAGCTGTGCACGGCTCCAGTCGCTTTTGCTAAGAAGATGCCTTCAAAAAGCAAAATTCAGTCTTGCTCCTGAGAAAAAAAGAAATTATTCCATTCCCCAAAAGTAGAAGAAGAAAGGAAAGAAGGTTATTGGACAAGAGAGGGATGAAGACCACTTCCTAGAGATATTATTTTTACATGAGTTTAAATTTCTTTTTGTTCCTGAAGGCATTTTGGTCAGTGCAAGCAAATAACACTGCAAACAGAAGAGCAGGCCTTAAATCACAGAATAATTACCTTTGTGAGCTTTATTGATTGCACTGATCGAGCTGAAAGAGTTGGGGCGCTTTTCTCCTTCATCCACCTTCTTGCATGACATAACTATTCAACAGCTCAAATGAGGTGGGACATAATGTGATTTTTGGCAAGAATAGTACTATTGTTGAAGTCCAAAAAATCTTTTATTTCTAAGGGTTTTGGCAAACTTGCTCCTTTGTCCACCCAAAATAACGGCTTAAAAAAAAAAGAAAGGAGAAAAAAAAGTCTGCTCCCTCTCCCCTTTGCCCTTTCTCCCTGTCTCAGACTGTGTCATCCTGATTCACCCAGGCTGAAGTGCTTCAGAGCACTCGTGCAAAAGCCCTGACAGGGTGCAGGTCGCAGGCTGAGTGCTCAGGGGACAGGAAGCCCAAGCTCCCCTGCACTGAGGAGGGCAGCCCAGCAGCCCACAGCACCTGAGGGCTGGGCCGTGGCAGGGGCAGGCAGACCCCACGTGCCTCTCCTGTGCTTTTTGCTCACTTTGGCCTCCTTTCACATTTTAATGTCATCTGAATTCAAGTATTTTCTCCAGTGACTTACACTCCTCTCCAAATCAGTTGAGATATAGAAATTAGATATTTGCTTCTGGGTTCAGCAACTTTCTGTGACTGGACTGCACTGAGCTGTGCTGGTCTGTAACCTCAGCCCCAAAGCCCTTTTCACCAACAGAGAGAGAAAGGGGATCAGAGTTAAAACCACCTCGAGCTAAACCAACCTTCCCTCTCTCCTCCTGACTTGCTGCAATTCCATCAGGTCTGTATTTAGTCCTTTAGCATAACTCAACTTACAGACTGCAAGTTGTAGAGCGTGAAAAGCGGGGGTGGAATCCCACAATGTTTCAGATCATTTGTCCTGAGCAGGGTTTACATGTTTCTGGCTCTTGCAGCAGTCAGAAGCAGGTAGTGCAGGCACAGAAACCTACTTGTTCTTCCCATGAAAATGGGGACATGCCTTTTCACTGACTGGTGCCTTCACAGTTATTCACAGAGCAAGAGTGACATGAGCATAAATTCCCAAGAGGTGAAATACCTTCCCTGACTCACGTTTGCAGTGCATTGCTGTCTGAGCAGGAACCAGCATAGAAGAGGCAGCACAGAACAAACACCCACAGAATTGCCTGGGAAGCTGGAGGCTCAGGAAAGACATTTCCTGAAGGTGGGATGCTACTGAGGTAGTGGCAACCTCTAAAAGAAATAATGAGCAGAGATGTCACCTAACTGGATATTCTTAAGAGAAATAAACCCTAAAGTAAGAATGGCAAGTCCTACCCTCACCTCTGGTAGAACTGCCTTCTCCAGAAGGGTTTCAAAAGCAGATCATAGTGCAAATAATCCATCATTCTCTCCCACGGACTAACATGGACACGGTGTCCCACCACCATCTTCCTATCAGAAGACAACAAAAAGAGAACAAGCCATTTTTTAAATGCTTTCAATCACACCCCATCATTCTGGCAGGGTAGACACAGACATACATTATTCAAACACAATATCTATGTCTCAGCAGCACAGCCTTGCTCCCCCCAAAAGCACTAAGCCCAGGCAACGGGTTACCTGCGTGCTCACCTCTTCCTGCCTTTGGCACTTCCATGCTTGGCCAGTCAGTCTCCCATTGGAGGCCAACAGAGAGGCTGCCTCACCCCCAGTACTAGAGGCAGCATTCCAGCTGAAGCCAAGAGAGTGGAAACTGCCTGACCTCCCTGACAACTTCATTTCCCTCCCTCTCTCACCAGGCCCTGCTCCTCTGTTTTAGCTCTGAATTCCTGCTGTGCCACTCACTTGCCCTTCAGGAGTAACAAGTGGACATAACTGTGCCTTTCAGAGGGAAATATGACTGCAGAGCACAAGGAAGAAATCCAAGGGACAGAAAACAGGGAATAAAACCCCAGTATTTTCAGTCCAAAACATAAGACATATACATAAATACAGAACGTAGGATTTGATGGGTTTCCTGGCTTTTTCCCCGCTTGGACAAGCAAGGGAACAATCATTTTGCTGGGAGCTGCTCGGTGTGGAAGGGCAATGTCAGGACTCCTGCCACAGCCCAACTGTATCCCCAAGGTAGCTGCTCTCTCCTTTGAGAGGGGCACTGTGGGACAGGCAGGAGAGGGGGAAGGGGGAAGCTTTTCTTTACACTTGTGCTGTGCTGAATGTGGACCATCTGTGCCCCCAGCTGGAGTGCTGGAGATGGTCTGGCACTTGAACCACACCATATTTACAGATCTAAACACAAATGGCTACTGCCTGATTGTTTCATGATTCATTAGTCAGACAAGCTCTCCTCTCCCGCCAGCACAGCTGTTACAGAGTAAACCTTTGTCACTTAATAGGCCTGATTATTACTTTCCATCAAAGGTATTGATCTGTGTCATCTCTACTTAAGGGAAAAGGGGAGAAGCGAAAAAGGGACCAAAATGTGTCAGGAAAACAAGAAAGGGGGGGCTGGGGAAAATTCCTAAAGAATGACATTTGTGTGGCGAGTAGGGGCAGCGGTCAATGCGTTTCATCTCTCCTGGCTGTCCCGTATTCATGTATTCATTTACCACGGTGCCGAGGTTACGCGTGGAGATGAAGCGTCTCACATGATGTGCCGCTCCTTGCGCCGCACCAGACTGCTGCAGTCACACAATATGGCCATGCATATAATTGGTCGGCCAAAGACACAATGTGAATTAACAAACAGTATTTAAAAAAAAGAGATCAATCGAGACACGCAGCAGAAGGTAAAAATACAGGTTCATCTCCAAACGGCAGGCGAAGGGCTGAAGAGATTGATGGCGAGACTTCAGCGAGCACCCCCAGGGCTGAGCCCTCGCCCGCCAGTTTACACCAGCGGAGGAGCTGGCCCTTTTTGTTCAGCACACGAGCTCGGGTGGGACGTGGCCCGTTACATCATTGCCAGGCAGCGCATTTTACCACAGCTTGAGAGCTCCTCGTCGCCCCGCAGCCGCCTGCCAAGCTGCCATTGCAGCAATCCAGGGGTATTGCGGATTCACTCGCTCCACTGGCAGGAAGAGGTTTGCACCAGCCAGACTGGGAGTTTCATGGCCTCTCTGACTCCCAGCACTGCTACCAGCAGCACTCCTGCTTCCCTGCTGTATTTGGGGTGGTATCTGGTACCCACCATGCCAGCTCCTGGGCGGGATGTGGCAGTGGGGAGTGAGAAAGCTCTCCAGCAAAGGGTCTCACTATTTCCATTTTCCTTGCATTTAAGGGATCATCTCCCCTGAAGGCAATTCTCAAAGCCCTTATCCAGTCCTCTTTCAGACTAAACAACAGTAAAAGTCTGGGAACTACAGGACAGAAAAGGAGCCCCAGCAGAGACTGCTTGGCTTGCGCCCACAGCAGCGTAACAGTGTCACAACTCAGGGTACTGGGATCAGAGAGGAATAAAAGCAGTAAGTGTGCCCTCAGAGCTAAACACGACACACAAAGCCAGTGTAGATATTCTGAGTGCTGCATCCTTCTCTCTACCAATCCAGGAACAGCTTTGGGAGCAACCCCAAAGTTACTGGTGCTCAGCTACCCTATAACACGTGCTTTCTGGGTGAAATCCACTCCCCTTGTTCCACATCTTGATAGCTCTAGGACAGGGCAAGGAATCATCTTGTAAGAGCTTTTGGACCAAAAAACTCCAGAACCCTAACTCATTAACAGACCAAAACAGACATGACTAAACCCATGCCCCTCAGGAAACCTGCCCCCTCCACTCAGCATTTCCCCCAGCCCACCCAGATCCCATCCCTACCTGCTCGCTCCTACACCCCGGGGCATACGCATTTTAGCCAAGGCTGCACACGTGGCACCAAGCAAGAGTTGTGGCACACACGATCCCTGGGAAGCGTTGCTTGGCAGTCCTGCACGAGCTGTGCTCTGCGCCAAGGGCCCGGTGCTGTCCCGGCGCCAGGAAATCAGCCGCTCAGGCACAGCAGCGGCCGGGCCGGCGCAGGAGCAGAAGGGAGCCATCAGACCCAGCAGACGCCTTCGCTCTCATCTCCTCCTGCGCTACAAGAAGTACCAGCGGGGTAGGGGTGGGTGTGGGGAGTGAGGAACTGGAGAGATTCTGGAAATTTTAGCTTTACCCACTTATCTTTCCATTGTACCAAGGAAGAAAACTGCTTAGTCAGTGGTTAAAGAGGGACCAAAACCGACAGATTGAGGTGATACCTTAGAGCTCAGGTTAGGAGCAAATACCTTCCCATTTAAGGGCTGTCTTGGCAGGGCAAAGCATGCCATTTTGTCACAGAGGCATCCACAAGGAGTCAGGAACAGGCTGTTGGGAACAATCCTACAGCAGGCAGGTCCTCACCATTGTCAGTGCTTCATTTCCTTCCCTTGGCCACCACCTTTGATTCTGGTAGTTGGTGACAAGACTAGAACAAAGAGCCAGCAAGGGAGAGGAAAACCACAAAAAAACCCAAGGAAAAAACCTCAGTCAAGTGGCTCTGAAATAAAACCTTAGTTTTCCAAAATCTGTCCTTTCCCGGGACTTGCTGAAAGTAGGGTTTTATTACTGGTTTTATTTTCTGTCCTCACTCATGAGAATCAGGAGCAATTGCACATGAGCCCCACCCGCTGTTAGTGTAGCCCAGTAAGACTCTGGAGACACACCAGCATTACCAGCAAAACCTCCTCAACTTCACAGCACAACTCAGACAGAAACTTTTTATGCCCCAACATCCAGAGTTATGGATCCTTCCTCCTAAGTCAACAGGCACTACTGGGTGGGGTGGATTTCTCACCTACTTCCAACACCGATTTTCTCCTTTCCTGATGTAGAAACAAACCCCTCAGACAGCCTTGGCAGGCAATGGAGGCCTAAGGCCTGATAGCATGACTTACCTCCATGCCACAAGCATGGCCCTGATTTCTCTGCAAGAGGCAGCAGCAGCACCTGGCCAAGCCCATCCCCAGATTTTCCATATAAATATCTATGTTGCAGCTGGTATAAATTGCAGCAGGGCTGTGTCAGGTTCCCTCTGTGAGCCTGGTGAATACTGCCCCTCACAATTGAATTGTGTCATCAGCCCAGGACACCTTCCCTGGGAGGGGAGGGGGAAAGGGAAGAAGAAAAAAGGGAAAGATTCAGGTCAAACGATTGATTACGGCTCTGAGTTACAGGGGGCTATTGATTTTTCATTAAACACCATGTACTGCTGTAAAGCGGCAAAAAGTAATTCATTGATCCGAGCTGTGGGCCATGTTCACTTATTGGCTTCCTGCCACATCCCATTATTCCGAGTTCTAAATGTATACTGAAGTCAGTTCATTCTCATCATTGCCTCCTGTCACCAGAAATGTCTCTCACTAACTATTAGTTTAATCACCCCTTTCTTACAATGGTAATGAGTGATAACATCCAGCATTATGGCAGATTCATGAATATTATTCATTATATTCCAGCACTGCATCTCACAGTGCTCCAGTTAAAGGTCTGTGGTGTCTCCCTTGCACAGCTCCCAGGCCTGGGACTTTATAAATCACTTTTCAAAATTTGCTGCTGGCGGAAGTAAGGATGCCTTGGTTCTGGAGAAAATATTGTTGGAACCACTCTCCGCAAAGTCTTTCTGGCCACAGTTTGGCTGCAGTCAATGAGAGCTGGAAAGGGGAGAAAAAAAGGGGGAGAAAGAAGAAGAACCTGGCCAGCTCAAGAGCTTTTTGCAATGGATTAAAATGCCATCATTTCACAAACAGGATGATCTCACTGTTACATTGCACAGCTATTCAAGGACAGGCACGCTCTTCCTGCAGCTGACACACAGGCAGCACTGCCCCACTCTCTTGCTGAGAGCAACATTTGAAATCTAAGAATGTCTCCTCCGAAACCTTTTGCCTTCTGTGTTTGATAACCTGCTCTTTGAGAGCGCTGCTTGCCACATTTTCTCGCATGAAGTGGCTTTTCCAATGTGTTCCGATACACTGCCTCCCCCTGAAGCCAACCTCCTGCCCAAGCTCTTCACAGTTTGTGGCAAAGGAGAAGATGAAGCCTGCTAATTCCCACTTCTGAGTCCAGAGCCTGCTCTTGAGAGGTCAAGTGGGGCTCGGAGGGGCCATCTGGATAGGAAAGGAACAGCGAATTCCAGGCATCGACTTGCTGTTGTGCAGTGGGGCTCTGCAGAGGGAGAAAGAAGGGTCCTACACATGAGGCAGTGAAGGTGGTGCCCACTGTAAATGAACTCTAGTGAGGAAAAGAGCTAATGGGTGTGTTACAGCATGTGGGAATAAGGTAGAGGATGACTGCAGGGACAGCAGTGATCTGCCTAAAGGCATCAGGTAAAGCCCAAGAAAGCTCTCGATTCTCAGAGGATGCTCCAGGGATAAATAACACCAGACACATGAACAAAAAAGCAGCTTATCCATGTCAGGTAGTTATATGGGTAGCTCCTATTATCAATAGGCACTTGGCAATCTCTGCTGCATTTGTTCTCACAGCACCCTGATGAGGGAGGGAAACACAACCCTTGCAGATGGAGCAAGATCTGCCTGGGTAGATCTCGAGTGTGTCAGGGCAAAGTGTCAGTGAAGGCAAAGAGAGCAGGACCCTGACGGTCCGAGACACTTCAGCCTCTATATCCTACAGGATATCACTTGTGACGCAGCGTGCAGATGCATCTGAGGATTTTGACCTAACCCAAGCTCATACCAGGAGCCTGCAGCAGAGCAGACTTACCTCCCGTGTTCTCTGGGAAATGTTACTCCCACTTCTGCTAAGATAAACACAGCCACCACGGACAGGAGCATCCTGCACCTGCATGGCATTCCCCAGCCTCACAAGAAGTTAGAGAGAGCTCAGAGCTGCTATTCTGGCTGCCTGAGCGTTCCTTATCTCCCAAAAAGCCCCGTGCCTGCAGCAGCCAGGTCATTTAAAATGGATTGGTTGATGCCATTAAATCTCACCCTAGGAATGAAACCCTTACTGGCAAGACCTGCTTATTCCTCTAATGTCCTCACCTCGTGCCAAATAAACAGCGTTGATGTCACATCGTTTGCAGAGGACAGAAAACCTCTGCAGAGCTGCAACCAACAGCCCTTCTCAAGACCCTGCCAGAACGTAGCACACATCCTGGGGTAATAAAGCCTTCATTTCACGCTTCAGTACACCTGAGCTGAGGCTGGGATCAGCAACATATCCAGCCACAGCTTCAAGCCCACAACAGCTCCCACCTAGCCTCACTTTGTTTGTCCCCATGTTTTATTCACGTTTTTAACCTTGAAACCTGTTAATGGCAGGGTTAAAAGAAAAGGGAAAGGAAAGGAATGTTGAAAGGGGAAGGGAAGACAAAACCCCTTCAAGACTCTGTACCTTATCCTTCTCTGGTAACTTTTGCATATATCAGCCTCCTGTAACCAAATCTGAGAGCACTGACACTTTTTTGAGACAGTTCAGTTCCTGCAAGGTGGAGAGAACCAACATTTTGCTACAAAAGCAACTTACAGCCCTTCTTCAGAACTGACCCCTTCTGTCATTCCCACCAGGTGCCTTTCCTTCCATCCACGCAATGGGTCTATCAGAGCCCGTGAGACTGCAGAGCCCCGTGAATTATGTGTGTGCTTGTCAGAAGCATGGCCTAAACACTTAGAGTGCTGTAAATATAAACTCAACAGCTGCTGTGCCTTACAGTTCAAGGTAAGGCAGAATAGCTGACGTAAATTGTGCCAGCGTGCTATCAACATAAAACAACAGGGCACGATATATTACCGGGAGCCCCGAGCACTTCACATCTGTCTCGACACCACCGTGAGTTTGACACCCGTCAGTCCAAAGGAGAAAATACAGCTTGCAGAGGAAATCATTCCAGCCCTATCACAGGGCAGGCAGGCAGCACTCTGCTCAGGCAGCATTAAAGGATTCGGGCCATAAGGCACAGGCAAATATGCTGATCTGTTCCACAGGAAAGTACCTGTCAGGATGAGTCTCAGTCCAGCTGGGTGCCTACACCAGCACGTAACCTCGAGCGCCCATCTGAGGAGAGCTGCTTGCAATTTCCATTTATGCACATACTTAGGCTGTGCTCATACACGAGGGCAGCCTAGACCAGGCTCTGCCAGCTTCTGCCTCACCACAGCACTTCAAACAGCCCAAATGGCCTGGGCCAGCCTGGGACCCAGTCCGCCCTTCACCACAAATCCCACCATGCCCGTTACCAACTGCACTGCTGTAAAATCCTCACTGCCTGCTCCTGGTAGAAGGCTGTTTTGTTCTGAACAACAGAAGGCTTGCTTAGATTAACTGCTATTTTAAATACAGCAACTACATGATGCACCCATCAAACAAGGCACGGTCTTGAAGGTTCATGTGACAACCGGACACTGAAAATTAGGGATACAAGCTATGGTCTATACCCACTCCCCTGATCCCAGCCTTTCCTGATCAGGGAAGATAAAAATAAGTCACTCCTTAAATGAAGTCCTGATTTTTTCACGGGGCTTTGACCTGACAAAACCCCTTGGCTTTTGGCTATTCCTCACTTTAAAAGCCCGAAAGCTCCCCCCTGTCCTGCTGTGACAAAATCCCTCTGCTCAGGTTCAACTCAAGGTACCTGCCTGACTCTGGTGACATCATTGGTGGCATCTGCACACCGAGGGATGTTGCTGGAAAACCAGGGTGGGAGACCAATGTACACTCAGCTCCCCTTCACAACTGCTCCACATTTGTTCTGCGATGGTACCAGCTATTCTGGACACCACAAAGAGGGTTATTTTCACAGATAATCCCAGTTGCCTTACTCAGACTCCAACCTGCAGACAGAGGCTTTGCCCTAGGGAACAAACGGAGCAGAAGTGGAGCAGAGCCAGGCACAGCAGGCATGTGTGACTGCTAGTGAGCACTGAATATTGCCAACCATTATAAAACACAGGAAAATTGCAAGTGGGGCTTTAGCCAGTTTAAACTATCCTGCAGGGAATGCTATCAATAGAAACTAATACATATGCAAGCAAGAGCAAGCTGCCTGGGAAATACAGCACTTTGCCTCCGGTGTCAGATAAACCCCAACACTTACATTGCCCTTGGTCCAGCATTAAGTGCATTATTTAACATACATATATCCCCAAAAGATTCTTCCTGAATATCTGCACAGATTTTATCCTCTCAAGTTCAAAGTTTTAACACACAAGGGCAACATTATGCTTTTAGTCTGAATTAGAAGTGACTGGTTTTGCTTGTCTGGAAATAGTCCAGATTTCTTCCTAAGTACCTGGGAGCAGAATTTGCCCATGTGGAGACATCTCCCAGCCTGGGAGGTGACGGCAGTCTCTTGAGATTTCTCAGGAGTCTCTGTTTAACCATCTTGCCTTGTGCTGTTGTATTGTCACAGACCTGCTCGTTCACCTGCTCCTGCTGTTGGTGTAAACTCAATTTGTCTCCCTTTCCCAACCTTTTCCTCCTCTTCCAGCAGAGCTGTTTTGCTTTCCTGTGACATCCTGATTCATGTTTGTGAAAACTCCTGTCCCAGAGCAAGGGGAAGGGTGAGTGAGGGCCCACACACACACAATGGCAGTGCTGTGCCAGGAACAAAGATCCCAACGGGGGTCAGCAGCACAAGTGGCTGTCACCATGTCAGAGCAGCACTCCAGAGGCTGAGCGCTTCCAACTGCGATTCAGATCTGCCATGGAGTTCATCATGTTTATTTAGGCATTACAGGCAATTTCCCAAGCACATGTCTGTCACATTTAGACACAATGGGCTAGCCCATAATTAGGAAGTATATGACCTCACTGCCTTTAATTGGGAGAAGCCGGCATCCAATCCGTTTCCCATATGATAGAAGGCAACTGGCATTAGGAGGGAAGTTCAGTGTCAGCTGGTAGAACAAGCACAATACCTGCTGTAATGGCCCTCAATTCATCATCAGCCCCTCCACCATCAGGACTTTGTCAATGGTTTGCTCATCAATTTGCTCGTGTACCAACACAAGAGATGAGGAGACAGATACTGTGTCAGAGAGAATGATCACAGCCCAGGAAAAAAAGAGGTAAAAAAAAAAAAAGGAGAAAAATCCAGGCATGGCAATTTACACTTTGGCAAGGCAGCAGGGCAGGCCCAGGGCCAAAGACAGGGTTAGCCCAAGTGGCTGCAACTCTGCTAACTTTACACCTGCTTATGCCCAGTCAGAATTTAGCTCAGCAGTGTTTGCTGTAGACCAGACAAAGAAAATATTGAAGACTGCAATACCCCAGCAAAAGTCAGCAATAAAGAAAAGTCCATTTGTCATAGGAAAATGCAGCAAAGAACTCCAAATTCTGCTACATGTATCCTACTGCACAGAAAGTACAGTTGTGGCCTGGTTAAGGGAAGACAGACACACCTCTACCTGCACTGCACCGCTCCTGACTGTGGGACAGGCCACAGAGCTACAACCCACCCCAGGCACAGCTTCCCAGAGAAATACAGGTGCTGTCAGTGATTCCAAACAGTCCCTCGCCCTTCCAAGGGATCTATGCTCAGGCCCATGACATCCTGCCAATTGATGTTTTTGACAAAGAGGGAGGAGAGAGAGTAAAAGATACTGTATATTAACTACAAAAAATTGTTATTGCTTTCATTTATTTTTTCAACTCTGATAGCAACAGAACCTGCAGCTCTGCTACACTGAGAACTGGATAAGTTCAAGAGATGGGGAGAAGAACATGCAAAACAAGCATTAGACAGGAGGGAGGCTCACATTCACTCCATCACCAGGAACTTCTCTATGTCAAAATCACACACTCTGTGTTCTGGCAAAAGACACAAAGATTTCCACACCTTTAAAACCAGATCCCAGGCCAGTCATTACAGTTACTTGTGTTGGCTACTCTGTTTCACCTGCATGAAAAAAAAATCAGCCCCACTCCCTCCGATATGAGCAGCTTCTCTCTTCAGCTAACAATCATATCACCGGGAAAGACGCAGAAGTGAAAATTCAGGACAAAATTCAAAATCTTCATTTCTCAGGAATTTCCAGTATTGAAAAACAAACGTATAAACAGCCAGGCAGAGAGATGGACAGGTTTTCAGCTTGGTTTGGGATGAAAAGCTAAGATCTCAGACCATTTTCTGGAATGAAATACTTGATTCCATTTTTCATCAAAAAGTACTAGCAGATTTTCATCTTTTTCTTCTCTCTGTCAGACCTGCTAATTGCTTGGTCTTTTCTGGCTGACAGATTTTACTGAGGAATCAGAGAATATAAGTGAGGTGAGACAAGTATTCAGGCACAAGGAAATGCACTAGGTAGGTAGAAATTGGGGATAAAACCAGCCAACTACACCACGTAACCAGCCTGAATGCTGCTCTTAGCACAGCTAATGAGTTCTAACACCAAGAAACTGGCCTCGGAGAGACAGCCAAAACTGCACGAGCTGTAGCAAGGCCTCTTGCTTCCTTCCACTCGCAGTTCCCCCCTTCATGCCTACGCTACAATAACCTGCTTCTCCACGTGGTTTCTGTCGCTTTCTGTCTGCTCTTGGCCTGCTTCAGTTTTCCACTGGCATCCCAGTTCATAGGGCTCATTCCATACTCCTGTCCCAGTTTCCCATGGGAAACTAAAAGACCTGGCTGGACGGGTTACTACAGCACTGCTGATCTGTATTCCGAGCTCAGCTGGGGGAACAGACCTCAGCCAGCCTCCAGCCACAGCTCCAGGATACAGAGCTGGGCCAATGAGGGAGAGAGAAGCTGCCTGCTTACTGCTTCCAGCAGACGTAAAACACAACTCCCAGTGTGTGCTCCCAATAAAGAGGGGCTGGAGGGGTGGAATTAACAGCCCCCGAGCATATCATGTGCAGGATTGATGGGTTAAATAAGCAGCGAACACAAAGAGCAAACATGCAGAGCAAACATGCAGAAAGAGGGAGCAGGGGCTGGCCTGGAGTGGCTCCCGAGCCAGGGAGCCGCTCTGTGTTTTGGGATGGGCAGGGCAGCCCGCAGCCACGGCACACAGCTCTCCAGGAGCTGCTGCTGCTCTGGCTCCGAGGCAGCACACGCCAAAGCCAGCTCAAGAGCAGGGGCTGGTGCTGGTGGAGTGGGCAGAGATGGCACTGGGAGGTGTGTGCAGCCCACAGACGTGTGCCCACGGGCTGGGGGAGCCCCAGGGGCGTGGGGAGGGGTGTCAGCCACAGGAACGCGCTGCCGGCATTGCACATGGCTAAAGAGTGGAAGAGAACATCATTTCTTTAAACTCATCTTGCATTCAGCCAGCTGCATATAAATTTCCCTCTATCTCATCAAGCTCTCACTGTTTGGCCTCCTCTGACTGATATTGGCTCATCATACTTAATCTAGGGTGAAATTTCCTCGTCTGAGCTAAATTACTCGCAGCCATCAAGGGAAACGATATTTATTTTTCGTGGGGCTAATGACCTGTCCCCCAGACCCACCCACTGATGGTTATTTACTAGGGCCCAGATGCTTGGGCTCAAAATGAGTGCTAATGTCAGCGGGGGCCATTCCTCATCCAGGGCTCTGATTGAATTGGAGCGATCCCATTGACATTGACTCGGTGACTTTTAAGGCCATTACCCTCAGCTAGAGATGAACCTCTCATCATTGCTCCGACACTGACAGCTGATTAGCGACAAATTACAAGCGAGAAGAACCTCAGACTTTGTTGGGTGAGGGAGGGGTGGGGGGGAGGAAGAGGAGGAGGGATTTGGAGGAGGTGTGGGGAATGTAAAGAGTCAGGAAGGTGGAGTGAGGAGCAAAGGAAAAGGAAAGAGTGGGAGGGGATAGCAACACCCAGGAGCTGAAGCAGCCTGTTGGCACTGGTGCTGCTCTACAGGCTTTTGCTGAATGTAGAACAAGGCCCGCAGCCAAAGGCTGGAGAGAGGCAAAGGCACATGCTGACCACGGAAAGCTGGAATCAGAGCAGAGCTGGGAGGAAAAACCTCCACTTCCAGTTCAGCATGTGAAGAATGGACAGCAGGGCCATACACAGCTGGGTGGTCACAGTGCCATGTGGCGGGGGGCAGACAGACAGCTTGCTGACCATGCACCAGCTCCCAGGAACCACGGGGCTCATGAAGACAGAAAAAACTCCAGGAGAGCAAAGGCAAGAGCTTCCTGACAATTCTGACGAGTGTTTCACTCACAGCATTCCCAGCGCTCTTGGTGAACAGACAGTAACAGCAACACAAGCAAATGCACTGTCAGTGTGACCTGTTTTGCCAAGCACACTGATACCTGAGTTTCTCTTTTCATCACTCTTATACTATCTGGAAATATAGTTTTAATGACACTGGGCCACACTTACAGTTTTATTCCCAACCATAGAAATGCAGCCAAATGCTCTCATGTCAAACACAGGAGCAGCCAGGAACTGGCACCAGCCTCCTGTGCCAGCTTCTCCAATAGAGTTGAGAGTGGGTGTCATTTTAAAGCTGTCAGAGAAAGAGTTCATACCTTAAAGAAAATGCTACCCACTGTGGATACAGCTCTTCTTATCCAGATGATTCCTGAGGCAGACCATGCTCCCCTAAATAAAGGGGAATATTTTTAGTGACACCATTAATATAGATGGAGCCATCCTGAAAGGCATTACAAGGAGGCTTGTTGCCCTGCAGTCCTGCAGGCTCGCTGACTCTTCACAGCTCACAAAACACCAGGCCCATTTCAGAGAACAAGTGGCATGAAATACAAACGAAGAAAATGCTTGCGAGGCTGAACTGCCACGGTCACAACTGCCCTCTCCGAAATAAAACCTGGCTCTGGGTACTTGGCAAACAAATGCAGTATGTCTAAGTGCAGCCTGTCCTTTCTGTCAGCTGAGACCTAAACCCCAAATGGACCTTCAGCAGCAGTCACTGGGTTGGAATCTCAGCCCTCAGCTGAAGCAAAGTGCTCTGAGGGACCTCGAGCCTGCAGCCAAACCTCCCGTTGTTGCTGCTGCACAGCTGCATCTGGCACCTGTCTGCCACTGTTCCTGAGGAAAAGCAGCCACAGCAGCTGCACTGCTCTCTTCTCTTCTCTCCACACCAGTTCTCTCACTGATTTCAGAACTGATTTCGCTAGGAAAGGTGGCACACACTGATTCCTGTCCCACCTCCTGTCCTGCGTGTCCAACACTCCATGGCTTCCACACAACATCCTCTGAGGGAACACAGCCTGACTTTTTTGGCATGTGCATAAGCCATGGCAAGTGTATCACCCTGAAGGATGTGCTAAGGGATGAATGTCTGATCCTTATGGGAAGTTCCCTGCAGTATTGCCCAGGCTTTAAAAGGTCCTGGTTGCAAAACATCCACCTCAGAGACCACTCCATGAGCTCATCACCCTCAGTGAGGTTCTCCTCATACAGGGAACTCATATTTCTGTTAAATTCCTCTTATCCAGTTTCCATCTACCCACCCATACCAGTCCAACAGCCTGCAGGGAACCCACCTGCCCCTTCAGCACAGGCCAAACCTGCTTCAAGAGAAAGCACTGCCAAACCATTACCTTCCAGCACTGCACACAGCACTGCAGAGCTTCTCTCTCCTAGAGTAAAACAACACAGACCTGAAACACTTGACAGAAATACAGCAAAATTTCTACAGACAACAGACTGGGTATGATGAGTTCTTTTGGAAAGGAATGCAAAGAAAAGCTTCTCTGTCTTGCAATAAGGTCAGAATATTCAGCTGGTGTGGCATGCAGGAACGTGTATGGCTTCCACCTTAAGGAGTTCTTTCCCCAAGAACCGGACAAACCGAGGAGCTTTTCCCCTCAGAATTAATTTCCCTAATAAATACAGCACTGTGGGGAGTTTGTTATCTCTTAGAATAGAAATTTAAGTAATAGGAGCAAATTTAGCAGACAGCTGGTCAAACAAAACAGAATCCATTCACCAACTGCAGCATCACAACACCTGGTCACTAAACTGCATCTCAGAGCTCTCAAATAGTGTGAAAGGTCTCGTATCACCCCTTAACAAAAAAAAAAATCACAAAAAAGACAAGATTTCCTGCAAAGCATTGTGCACAAGGCAAATGACCCCTGGCTGTGGGAGGAGGTGTGAGCGGAGCTGCCAGGTAGGAGCAGTTCTGCTCTGGGGCTGTGGAGCGCAGCGGGAAGCTGAGGCAGCCCTGGCTGCCTGGCTGTGCTGCACAGTTGCTGGGGTGGGTCTGTCCGACCACGCATCCAAATGGGCTAATGCTCCCCTGCCCAGCCTGATTGGTCAATTTGGGTGACATATTTTGGGCAGTTCTGCTTACTCGGTGACTGCAGCTTATACCCCGTCCACAAATCCCCATCTGCAGCTACAGATGGCCCACGGTTTTTTGTCTTCTTCCCTTCTCCATTGTGTGAAACAGCTCTTGGAGGATGGAGAGCAGAGGCAGAGATGCAGGGTCGCTGTGTTCTGCCACACAAGCAAGGTAGACATTAAATTCAACATATGTAAAGAAACTCCAAGTTCTGAACCTGCAAACTGTCTGCTCTGTGCTGCAAAAGCCCTTTTCTCCAATTCCAGCTCACACGCAAAGCACAGCCCAAGGGCAGCAGTTAAACACCGTTGTAGGACAAACTAGGAAAAAATCCTGCTGAGTTTTTAACTGTACAAACTGGATTTTTCCTTTAGTGTTTAATACACTTTATGCCGGACTGTGTAAAATATTCTTTTTTTCTGCACCTTATAAGGAACGATAAGACTTACCAAAACCTGGGAATACTTCACAAAGCCTGGAAGATCTGGTGAAATGTCACGAGAAAATCCAGTTTTGTCTGTGTTGCAAAATACCCACCTGTCTTTTCACATTGCCTCATTCCTAGCTCTCCATTTTCTACTGCACTACTCATAGCGACACACAAGATGAAAAAGACCTGTTTCACCACTCATCCAGTCTCATCTCTCAACCTCTGGTGAAACTAGACCCAAACCAGGGGAAATGAGAGAAACAGAGAAGATTAAAGATACAGATGTACGTACATACACTCAGGCACACGCTGCCTCTTTCAACCTGGCTGTGCTGCAAGGAGGAGGTGATTTACCTGTACGGCACCACTTAACGCCGGGCTGTTAGTGCTGCCAGCCAAAATGTTCTCAAACCCCAGGGCCTTTGTCTAGCCATGTATTTGTTGTTATTTTTAATGGTTATTAACACTGTTACCTTCAAAGCAAGCGAGTAAGGATGCAGAGCCTAACCATGCTCCAGTTCTGCAAGGAATTACACAAGCATTTGCATTTCAGCTTGGGCAAAGCAAAGCCTTGTCCTCCTCCCTGCATTATTCAAGTGCCTCTCCTGTCTTTCAGTGCTTCATACTACAAATATGTATCCTCCTTCTATTTGTTTGAGCCTGTAAGCTGCAAAGCCCTGCACTTGTAGAGGCCCACCTTGTGCACCGTTAGTGGCATTTATTTTACATTAGCCCTACTCTGAAAACACATTTTGTGGGATATTTTGCCAGCTGGGCCCAAAACTATTAATCCATTTTTAAAATGAAGACCATTTTGTTTTTAATCACACACTTCTATTTTGAGTTGGGTGCACTGTAATCCATGGAGTTCTGTAATTTTCCACTTCATTTATTTTGGATTTAATGAGCTGGTAATAATGTATATTTCCAGCTGAAATGACTGCCTGAAATGTGGAGCAGAAAGTCACAGAAGTAAAGAACTTGGGCAGGGAACGTTGCTGCCAGAAGTTTTATGGAAATAAATTCAGCAACATTAAGACACAGAAGATTCAAGAGAAATCTGCCAGCTATCACAGAGTGAAAGCCATGGATAAGAGTTGTTTTTCCCTTTTTATTCGTTTTATTAAAATATTTTTGGTACTAACTGCTGTGTTAGGCTAGACCATTGAAGAAGTCCTGTGGCAACTCAGCAGAGCACCAATTACAGCCATGATTTCTGAGTGCAGAGAGGAAATCCCCTTGTCATTAAAGCCTTTGGCCAAGCTCCCATTGGAATCAGCCTGGGAAGACCTGGATGATGCACCTCCCAAGTCAGGCTCTTATTCTCCATGTTGGCAGCTTGGACAGGGGCGTGATTTTTGAAGGCTCTGAGCAACCAGTTTTGGAAGATGCTTGGAAATTAGGCCACTTAACTAGATGTACAAATATGGGGAACTGTTTTGTACCTTGAAGTTCTTTCACAGATTACAGACTCAAACAGCTCTTCCTCTACTCCAGGAGAGCAGCAACTTCTTGCTGAGCAACAGCAACCAAAAGTTTCACCTGTTAAAATGGTCATGTCTGGTGTGTGTTCTTCTGCTCCCTCTGGGCAATTACAATTGACACTGTCATGTCATTAAACCATCAAAATCCTTTTTGGTTTGCCAGAGATGGCAAGGATTGAATAGATACGAAGTAGCTTTGCTTCATGTGAAAACACACTGGGTTTTCAACTTGGTTAATTTTCAAAAATTCCAAAAAGCTGCACCTTCTTGTATAGTACCTTTTGAAATATAACAACAGGTACAAAATCACCTCAGCTGTCCCTTCTCGATCAGTCCCACGCAGTGCCAGAGAAGGGGCAGCACTTAGAACAGCTATCTTAGACAAACATGTTCACTGTTAGCAGACACGAGCCAAATGTGTCTGGCATGGTCCTTCCAGCCCGGTCATGCTGTGTCATCTACTGCTCAAGAAGGAACTTGGCAAAAAAAAATCCTAGTCTGCCTCTTTAACAGTGAAACTGCTTTTAAAGATGATGTTTAAATCATTAGTTTAAATGCTACATTCACAGTCCTGCTCTGCAAACAGAAAACAAAAGCTGATTAGCCAAAGACATTTTCCTCTGTAATTAGATTCACTCCTCAGTTAAAAAAAAAATAAATAAAAACCAACAAAAAAACCAAAACAAAACAACACAAAATTCGTAAGGAAAAAAAGTCATGTGGTATATTTTCCCCGCTCTTCTCAGAGTCCTCTGAATAATGTGATTGTGCTAATTGGTACCCATTAGGGCAGGAATCAGAATCCCACTGCCCCAAATACACTGCCTTTTCCTGATAATTACAGTGCCAGCAAATGACCCCCCAACAGTTTCAGGCTTAATCACAGAGAATCCTATATATAGTGTAATGCTGCATTATTCAAAAAGGTAATGAAATTCCAGGAAACATCAGATGCAGCAGGTACATGAAGATAATTTTGTTTTTATAACCAATTTCAGTCAGATAAATACTAGAATCCTTTCCAATTTTCCCCCCATGAAACTAAAGTGTCACTGAGATTTACAGCCCCCTCAAGTTCTCTTTTCAGAGGAACATTCATTTACATAAACAGATAATCCCAGATAAAAATTTCCATTAGACAAAGGTGAAATGGATCAATTTTCTCTGCCAAGACAAATCTTAAATCTTAAACAGATAGGGTCATTATTACACCAGGCCCATTTCAGAAATAATGTATTAAAAAAAAAATCAGCCGATAGCAGCCATTTCCAGCTTTCCAATTATCTTTAAGAAAAGCTTATTCTGTGGACAATAAAGCACATTACTGCACAATATGATACAGTCCATAAAGATCACAATGTTTTATGAAAGGTTAAAGAAAGCTCAGCACATTTAGGGGAATGTCATAACCCACAAAGTCTTTCAAGACTTAACCAGATCCTCGTGCAGGCTGTGCCAATACTGTGCTGCCCTCCTGCCTTCACAGCAGGGCACGAGGGAGCATCTGGAAATTGGGGGGGGTCACGTGCTGTCCCACGGCAGGGGACAGAGGTGCTGGCACAGCTCCTCTTCCTCGGGGAGGGAGTGCGTTACCCACCCCTACTCCACGTGTCAGGGAGGAAGAGATGGTCGCTGAGGACACCACACCACGGGGTCCCTCTGCCCTTGTCCTCAGCCCACAGGGACACCTGGCACACACAGAAACACGGACAGAGGTCACCGTGCTGGCCCTGCCCACTCCAGGCGAGGCTGAGCACTAACATGGAAGGGGCAGAATTGCAGCCTCTCCTCCCCAGCACCCAGCGTGGCCCTCCCTGCCGTGCCGGAGCAGAGCACCCAGCTCTGCAGCTCCTGCCCCGGCTGCAGGGGGAAGGCAGCAAGGCTGGGCAGCCACGGCAGGAACACCCTCCCGTGGCAGGGCGGCCACGCTCTTCTCCAGTGTCACACAACTTTGTCAGGCCCCTGGGAATGGAGTTTATGAGGAGTGACAACAGCAAGGGGGAAGAAATCACTGCCTAATAGACACAGCAGTCAAAGCAAAACAAGCAGCAACTTACCCGACTCGATTTTTCATCTAAAAGGAATCAGATTTATTTGCCATTTAACTAACTGCTCCTTAGAGCCAGCACATGAGGAACAGGGACAGGAGTGCTATGGGACTGAGCGATACCTGGGCTAGCGGCAGGAAACAAGATCCCATCACAAGAGATAACCTGCAGGAAAGCTTTATCCTGCTCAGTGCTAAATCCAGTCATATAGAGCCCTAAGCCAGCTGAGGATCACAGGTGAAAAGGCTGCACAAATCCCTGGGAGGGTTTTAGGGCTGAAAGCTCAGTGGGACAGAGGCTGCCGGGTGCCATTTGCCCTCACAGCAGCCAGCACCCAGGATCTCCGAGTCCTCTTCTCCCTGGCCATCACCACAACGGCTAGTGCCAAAACTATGGAGCAACAGCAACTCATTCCCCTCTGGAAGGAAGGATACCTCCCATCTAAATGCAATAAATATGGGAAACTGCACCAGAAATTCTCAATCTTCTCTTCAAGGCTCTTATGGTTCAGCCACCAAAAATAGACACATACCAAACATCAAAAGCAAAGTCTAATTATCTGGAATACCTAATTGTTAATCAAACGAATCTTTGCATGAGCAGCAATGAAAAGTCCCTTCCTGCAGTGCTAGAAATGCTTTCACAGACATCAGGAGAAAAACCTGACATGACCCAGCTAAGCCATTAGACTGTTCACTACAGCTCTATCAGCTCACCAGAGAGCTGGCAGCTAAAAGATTAACACCTCTCTGATATCAGTTCCAGTCAGATTTTGTAAGCCATGTTTGTGCTTCTATTTCTGTCCTACGAGAACACGACAGAAAGCCTGTTGTCACCTTCATCAGCTTGAAACTACTTGTACACTACTAAAAGAATCACTTTGTGCAGAATTTCTGAATGACTACTGAAACTGTAACAGAATGCCTTCTGTATAAAAAAGGGGGTCTTCTCTAAAGTGAATAAATGCCCCAATGCTAAACTTAAATTAAAAATAATCACAGAAAACACATCTGGTCTAGCCCACCTCAAACAGCAAAGAGCCCAGAAACAATAGCACTTGTTTTCAACTTTATGAACTCTCTTAGCCCGTGTGTAAATCACTACAAAGATAAAGAAGCAACTCATCTCTACCAGCCCTCTCTTTCAGACACACACACACACACTGCTCTCACTGTCTGTGCTGGATAAGAGGTGGGACATTTTCAAGAGGGACAGTGTTTGACTTGCAATGGGTTTATGCTGAGAGGAACAGACCTCCAACAGGTGCATGATTTACTGACCACTGCACAGAGGTCAGTGTAGAGGAGGGACTTCAGTTGTCCAAACAGGGGTCATTGGATCACCTTTCAACTCGAGATCTGGTCCCACACACTACTAAATAAAACCCAGAAAAAACCCAAACAGCCCAAGCAGGCTTCTCCTATGAAGCAAGACAACTGCAGTGGATCAAGATGGGGTCTCATCTGTCCTGTTGTGCAACATTTCAGCAGAATTTTAATTGGCTGAAGATGCAGAAATCACATGAAAAGAAAAATAATGTTGATTTCCAAAAGTGTCAGGCAATGTGATTAAAACTGTCAGGAGCAGCAATCAGCATGGCTTGAATACTTAGAACTTGCAGTTCACTAGAAGACAGTACATGCCCGGCTTCATAATTTCAGAAAATGGCTTCAATTTTGAGCTGAGAAAATCTTTCAAGTAGAGCCATACTTCCTTTAACTGCTATCAGAAACTTTTTTTTAGTGTGTGGAAATACTTACTATTGCCATCACTGGTATATCAGTCATAACATCTAATGATGTGGAGATTGTTGCCTTATAAAATTCACAGCTGGGTAGCTACATGGCTCAAGGCTAAAACCTATTTTAAATCCAGTGTTTTAGGAGGGAGAATGTTTATTAAAACATTTTGCCCATTAAAAATATATGACATATCATCGGTCATTCCATGTGATGCAGTGCCAGCCCTTTTTTAGGCAGTCCACTTGGGATGACTGCCGAAAACCTGGCAAGTCTGTTTGACAAGTCCACATCCTAATAATTTACTCATCCATCAAAAAAAAAAAAAAAAAGGAGGAAAAAAGGGCATTTCAGCAGCCTGGAAGAACCTCAGCAGTCCCTCTGACATGGTGTGCCCAGAACTTGCTTGCACACACAGCCACAGTTGGTCTCTTCACGCTGACAGTCCCACACTGACACGCCTGCTTGATCTCCTCATGGCACAAGTTACACTGACATAATAATGAGGCTGCAGGTCTTTTTTCCTGTTGAGATTTTTTTGGAAATGTGGTGGAGAGAGAAATGTTGATAAATATTCTTTCAGCGACTCCACGGGCATTTGGCATCCGCTTCCATGAACTGATGCATGTCGTAACCTGGAGAACACAAGGATGAATACTTGGAGGCTGAACAAGAACCCCAAAATCACTGTCTCTTCTACCATTCCCCATGTGCACTGTGTAAGGAGAGACGCTGGGACTGCACGGGGACACCCCTGTCACAGGTGAATGTCTCTCTCAAACAAGAACTCCCTCTGAAGCCAGTGGGATCACTCAGGGAGGGACTGATCACTAACCATCTGATCCCACCTTACAGCCAGCTGGCACATCAACTGCTGTTTGAGAAAGTTGTCTGAAAAACTGACACGAAGTTGAAACTGCTTGGCTATGGAGAGATGGACATGCGGCCGAGGTCATCTATTCTCTCAGGTTACTGCCGCCCATCCCGTAGCTCCCTCTCAGCCTGGCTGGCAGCAGCAGGTCTCTCCATGACCTGAGGAACAGGGCAGCCCTTCCCAGCTGCCTGCAGCAATGCTTCCATTGGGATTTTGCCTCCTGCAGTGGCACAGCCAGCAAGGTCAAGCAGGAACTAAGAGGTCTCACTCCCTGAACTGCTGATACAGCTTCTGGATACTCAAGGAGGGTGAGGATGAGAGCAAACTGGACTGCCTGAACACAAGCGGGATGGCAGGTTCCCAGATCCAAGGTTGCAGCCAGGTTCTGTGTGGTGCTTGCCCTGTCAGGCCTAGCCAGACTTCTCACAGGTGGCAGAGTTACTTGCTCTGCCTGCTCAGTACACAGAAGAGAGGGCCAAGCAGAGAACAAGAGCTGTTAAAATGGCTTTCCTACTGCAGCAGAGGTTGCTCTGGGAAGTTCAATACAGTCATGTCCTGGGGCCCCAAGAAAGCACAACCCATCCAGTATGTCTTGGTTCTGAGACCCCAGCTGAGCCTTTGCTCTGGACGAACTCTCCAGCAAAAGGAACACCATGTTTTATATTTGAAACAGAATGTCACCACTGCTAACAACCAGGAAAATAACCCTGACCTCATTGCACATTCCCTTGTCTGACAAAGCATGGATACTGTTATTCATATTTGTACTGTACAAATGTTCCCAAAATGTCAGCCTTTCCTAATGACCCTAAAGAGACTGAAAATTAAAGTGCAGTTCTGGGCAGGGAAGCGACTCTATTAAAAAGAGACAGAGAGAGCCTGTGGCCATTGCCCATAGCTGTTCCGAGCTGCCTTCCAAGTCCTATATATTAACCAAGCCTATGCACAAAAGCCATGTTTTTAACTACTGTCAGCACTGCACAGTCACTCCAGCAGCAATCGAGCAAGCTGTTCTGCCTCATGCCTCATCACCATTTCTCACACTCTGCATCAAAGCACCAACATTAGCCAATTCAGCTGCCCTTCAAACTTCCAGCTCCAGTCAGGAGGAAGCATCTGCGGCCGTTCAGCTCCTTGCGAGGCTGCCGAAAAAAATCCCAGCTTGCCAGGAATACCCAGAGTAGCCAAGCCCGATGGCTCTCCACGACATATGGCCCTAGGACAGGCCAGAGAGCTGTGAGCAGTGCCCCATTCCTACACTGCGCTCCGGTTCCCACTCCAAACCCCTCCCGGCAGCACGCATCAGCTGCAGGCTCTCCCAAGGCACTGCTGCCGCTCAGATGTCGTGAGCAGCAGCTGTCAGCGGGGGAAGAGGCACCCTTCACTTGTGGGTAAGATCACTTCCCAGTGACACAGCACAGGCTGCCACCACAGCGGCTCCAGTGCCCTGTCTGCTGCTGAGCAAAGGGCTTGCACTCCAGCAGTCGCTCCGACGGCAAGAATGCCGTCAGAAGGCAGCCATCAGCTCAGCAAGCTGGAGGAAAACAGGACACAGGATCAAGATGGGCTTTGGGCGAGAGCACCACAACTCTAACTCCCCACAGCTGAAGGTGCGCAGCGCAGACAGGGAGTTAATCGCTGCCGCGTTTGTCCCAGAACAGACTGTGCTACCGTCATTCCAAGGTCACAGAGCAAGGAGCAGAAGTGGAACAGAATCCTCAAGCCTGGTCAAATCCAAGTGTTCCGACAGCACTTTTGGGACACGCTGATGAGTCTCGTATGACCGACGAGATGCAGTACATAGCACGGTTTGTGAGTCGAAGGAAATGGCAAGGAGGATGCAACTGGAGAACAACAGAGCAAAATCCCCAAAAATGCTTCTGAGACTGGGAAACAATCTTCTATGGACCCTGCTTAAAGTTTGACAACTTAAAAACCTCAACTTAAAAACATCTGACAACTTAAAAACATCAGCTTAAGTATATGGAATTAATAGATGAAATGGACAAATAATTTGAAGAAAAAAAGGTAAAAATCGGGCAGGAAAGCAGGCTACCAGTTTCCTTCTCTCTCTTCTCTGCAGAGAGCTTTTAGTCCAAATAATGGCTAAGGAGGAGCGTTCCAGGGCTCCCAGGCCAACACTGAGATGGGACTGGGGCATCTACTATCATGAAAAGTAGCCAAAAGATGTCACAAAATAATGGAATAAAAATAATTGGAGGGCTTGGCTATATACTGCACTTGGTTCTTCACCGACTTCCCAGCACTTCACCCTTCCCATACACTGCCTTCTCCACACATCTTGGCACTTAAGAGTCTCCGTGACTTAAAGAAGCCAGATAGAGAATGAGGATGAGAGAGGGAACATGAACTGTGTGTCAAATAGATGATGTGATTCCAATTTTAGTACTTAAAATAATTGAGGAAAATCTAAAGTCTCCTAAGACAAAGTAGAGTAGCAAAGGCAAAAACCCAATCCTGGCAGGCAAGCAACAGCATCCACAGTGCAGTCAGCAAAAAGACAATAATTTCCTCCCCATTTCCTGTATCTTTATGAAGCATTTTCAGAGGCAAGGCAAACCTATATTTTCATATCTCCAATTTTCAAACTATACCACTGCTACTTAGCAGAGATTTTGGCATCTAGCAAGACAGCCAGGAAAAAAAAAAATCATGATTTGCAATGTGCTCATCTTGGCAGATGAGGAAAAAAAACAAGGCAAAAGGAGGTACAGTGAGATGATCCCAAGTGCCAGTACCCGGGCCTTGTTTGGGATTAAAGCAGCACTTCACGGATCAGATATAAGAGTGCATTAAAAGTCTGGGAGAGTCCAATTATTTCAGCATAGAAATCCTCATCAGAGCCAAATGAGAAGTTGTAAGCATTACCACAGACACACAAACAACTACCCACAGCAGCCAGTCAGCAACAGTGAGGATTTATAACAAAACCCACAACCACAGGATGACTTTACAGAAAACCTGTTCTGACTTTTAAGTGTCTTGGAAACACGATCCCCTTTGGGAAATCTACTGTCAGGCTCTGACTGGGTGAGGGGAGCCTAGGACTTCTACAGGAATGGTCTGGGTTTTTTTTAGCAATGTCCAAATCCCACATGCTTCTCCAAAAGTGAAATGAGCTTATGGGCCAAAGCTGTCCACAATTCCTGGAGTTTCACCCTCATTATAAATACATCAGCTAAACTCACCACAACGAGAAAAATAAAACATCTCTACTCAAAATAGTTGGTCTCAAAATGCCTTCTGTCATAGCATAAATTCCAGCTGGGATAAAATTTTATAGGCAGGCTGGAGTTAGGGAGACCTTTACATATGAAAACCAAAAAACCCACACCCTATGGCCCAAAAATTCAGGACTTCACGCAAAGGACTTTTTTCCCTCTACCATTTTCACTAGAAGCAGACTGTTCCGCTAGGAAACACCATCCCACACGATTAAGCAGCACTGCAAACGGCTTCTGTCTTTCCCTGAAAATCCCTTAAATTCTCAAAAAAAATTCCTTTACTTCCACCTTCAGAACCTATCCAGAGGAAAGCCATTTGTCAATTACTTCCAGTTCTTTTGGTTTAGGACTCTATTACGTTGCACAATTGTTCATGTGCATCTGCTCAACACGGAGGGAAAAGATGTTGCTAAATTGGAAGCAGAGCAGTGGGTTGGGCGGGAGAGGTGCCTTCTCCATTGTGTGCACAGGGAGGTTCTGCTGACTGCAAGCACTCGCACGGCAGGAGAGAGCCCCAGTGCCATCCCTGCTCTTGCTACTGGCAGCTGTTCTCTTATCACCAAAGAGAATTTATCGCACCACTGACAGATGCCGAGATTCAGAAGCTGGAGCTGAAAGCCAAGGGGATTGAATCAGAAAACAAAAACGCCCCCCCCCCAAAAAAAAAAAATTAGAAAAAGGAAGGAAGAGCCCTACCAAACCAAGTCACTTCAGTGCACACAGCGCACGGCGTCTCTCCACGGGGAGAGCAGAGAGCCGGAGTCACCGCGGCAGCTGTCAGGCAATGTGTCTCAGGCACTCCTGGAAGCTGCTCAGCACTCAGCTGAGGAGCTGCAGGAAACCACGGAGAGCTTAGCCACAAAAATCCTAACAGGGACAGTGTGAGGAAGGAAGACCTTCAGGGAAGAGGGTCTTGAAATCAAGCTTTCTTGGTATTAAGGTTGTTATTGAACACAAGGTACTTCAGTTCCTAGTGCTGTCTCCTGAAGGGAGCTGGTGGATCAGGGGTGTCCCAGGATTTCTGTTCTTACACACACACACACTTTCTCTCAAAGCCTCTTTGACTCCCACACAGCTACGAACCTTATTTTTTTATATGTGACTCCCCCGTGTACCAACATCCCGGAGGCCATCTCACAGCAGCTCCAGCCACTTCCAAGAACAGGAGACAGAATCCCTGCGCTGCACAAGACAAGGGGCTTTACTATCTCCCTGTCCTGGTGTCATGTCAGTAAACACGCAGTGCACACATGGCCCTGTGCACGTGGACACTGAACCAAGAGCACTTTACACACATGAGCTACACGGCCTCTGTGCCCATAAACCAGTGTCTGTACTCAAGCCACAGGCTTTGCATTGAAACGCCCCTGCACACAGCATTCCAGAATATCCCTCCTCCCTCCCGTCCCCAGGGAAAACGCAGCCGTGTTTATCACAGGCAAAGAAACTCCGAGCTATGCACCGACACGGCTATGGGCATGATGCAAAGGAAGACAGGGATGTCTTCCACCGACATTCCCGAATGCATTTTCCCTACCCAGGCAGGCTGATAACACGTTTCATCCCTGGACACTAGTCTGCTTTTTACGGAAAACTCTAAACAAGCTAAGTTCTCCACACGAGCACATTCCAACAGTGGTAAAAGGAGTCCCAGGGCAACTCCCATTTCTTTACTTGTAACAAACCCATGAAAAGCCCCCAAACAAAACTCAGGAGGAGGCATTTTGCCAGGCACTTCAGAAGATGATCAAACACGGAGGCACAGCAACTTGAGGGACACCAGCACCGCCCCGATGTGCACTGGTAGGCGTCTGCAAGGCCCGGGCCCCGCCGGGTGCGCCCCCAAGTTCTATGGAACGAGGATGAGGATGAAAAGGCAGCCCGAGGCTGCCAGGAGGCAGGTCCAGGTGCGGCGGCAGGACTGGCGGTAGCGCGGAGCCAGGCTGACACCTGGAGGGAAAGCTGGGGATGAACCGGGAGGATGTTGATAGGGAGCGCCGTGCCCTGAACCGCCTGCCTCGGGTCCTCCTGTCACCCACCTCTGCCTCTGCCCCCGCCCCCTCCCGACCCGCTGCAGCACAGGGAAATCAGAGGCGGAAAAAACACTTTCAATGTCTCAAAAATCAGCACCGAGAATATTTGCACCCTTTCAGTTTTAAAACTGAACCGCTTTGGGTTTTGCTCACATTCCGCAAAGAGCATATGAGATATTTGGTTTGGATCATTATTCTTCCCCTGGTTGCTCCCTGAAAAACCAGAGCAGCGCACAAACAGATGCTGTCAGATGTCACACAATCAGACCAGGTTTCCTTACCAGCTCGACTCCAGGTTTCCCGTGGCAGAGTCCTACAACTCTTGTTCCTTAAGTGATTTAAACGTGGTGCAGACACATAGTAGCAGCTCGAGCTGGTGCCTCGGGCAGGGCCCCCTACAAAGGATTCCCCGGACGTTTATCCCCTCCCAATCTGTGCCCCCGGAGTCTGGGAGCTTCCTGCTGAGTCATCGGCTCTCGTGTCTCGGCGCAGCCCGTCACCCGCCCGGCGCCGCAGGGCCCCGAGCCCCGCCGAGGTAAAAGGACAGGTCACAGCCCCTTGCCGGGGGCTGCAGCCACTCCCCCATCCCGAGCACAACCTGCAGCTGCCCCCGAGCTCCCTGCCCTCAATGAGTCCCTCAGCAGGCAGGTAGGGCTAACAGACAGTTCTGCTCACGTGTGACCTCCTCACCACCACCCCCCCTCCGAGAGCCTTCCCTACCTCTGCCTGCACAGATCGCTTCAGCCCCAACAGAAAAATATGGAACGTCTCAGGCACGTTCATCTTTACTCCCAATTAAGCTTATCTGCCAGTAAAATTCGGGATCTGGGGTAGGAATTAGGGCAAGCTACTTACTTACCCCAGAGGTCAATTTAGGTCAAAGCTATCTCGCACAGATGGCTAATTTCAATCCCATACACATACAACACAATTGTTCAATAAGCTCAAAATAAATAGTGGAAGTAATTCATTTAAAGCTGCCCTAATTGTTTCTCAATTTTCTCTATTAATTTGACCTATAACACTTCTCCCATCAAAGCTTCAAAGCTTTAACTTAACAGCCAATTACAGCTTCTTTTAGAAAAAAAAAGTGCTGTCAGCTCTGATTGCTTCTGACTGAACCCTTTGAAGCGCTTGGGAATTGATTTAAATTGCACGGGGCCTAGAAACAAAGTGCTCTTTCCAGGTGTAGTGTTCTCAGAGAGCTAATGAGTCAGGGGACAATTAAGACTAATTAAGATTTTTAACTTGGTAGCAACTTTGTGCGCACCATTTGGCTTGAGGACAGTGAGTTACCGCTGAAGCGAACAAGGAATCTCTTAGTGTGTCAGCAGGAGCTGGCAGGAATGCACTCAGTTTTTCCCCAGCAGTGAGAGGTTACCAAATTAACGTGGCAACTGTATTCTTACTCCTGCAAAAACACCTCCCTGCAGAAACATCTATCCTCTCCCTCATTCTCTAAGCAAGCGTTGCACAGAGAAAAGCCAGTGAGACACCTTTTAGGAAAAAGATGGTCATCATATAGGGATCGTTACTGTTAGCTTGGCCCCGCTACTCTGGTTCAGGGATTTTAACTGCCAAGTACACTAGGTTGGCCAAAACAGGGCCAATTCCTGTCAGTATGGATATTAAACCCCCATCATTCTTACCTTTTACTTCACATTACACACCTCTGCCATGGGAAAATCCTTCACACTCGTCACACCACTTGGTTTAACAAGACAAAAAGCCTTGGCAGAGTTCTGCACGGCACAGGACCTGTGGGGAGGGGCAGGCGAACCACAGTTACTCAGTGGGGCACACTTGTTTGCAACTTCGAAAACAAGAGCCACAGTACACCTAGGGAATTACTTCTTTCCCCCTACCCCTTTAATTTTTTAAATTAGGAAAAAAAAAATATTAAAAGGAACTGGTAAATAACCCCCAACTGTTCTTACTGAGGCAACGCACTCCGCTTGGATGAGTCGTCCTCGTGACTAAAACTTTCTTGGTACCTCATGGGGTACACAGGGAAAACCCCCAAAAGGCAATAATCATGATCACAATTAACTTCAGCTTGCTCTTCTACGGTTCAAGTGCAACTCCCGCTGGGAACGACAACCCTCAGCATCGTTTCACCCGGCAGGTGCATTCCTGGCCTCTCCTCACAAAGGTTTGCAGCCTCGAGCCTGAGGGGAACGGCTAACTGGCTCAAGGGCACAGCTCCGACATTCCGGGGGCCCGGGGGAACCCAGCAGGTCCTGAAGGTCTGAGGGGCCTCAGAGGATCCCGGAGGGCCCCGGGCAGTGCCGGAGGATCCTGGGTGTCTGAGGGGTCCCGGATCCCGGAGGATCCCGGCAGTCTGAGGGGTCCCGGATCCCGGAGGATCCCAGAGGATCCCGGAGGATCCCGGCGGTCTGAGGGGTCCCGGAGGATCCCAGAGGATCCCGGAGGATCCCGGCGGTCTGAGGGGTCCCGGATCCCGGAGGATCCCAGAGGATCCCGGAGGATCCCGGCGGTCTGAGGGGCCCCGGGCGGCGCGGGCGGCTCTCGGGCGCCCCCTGGCGGCCGCTGTGGCGCCGCGCAGGGAGGAGCCGCGCAGTGACGCCATCGTTTGGCGCCGCGCGGTGACGCCATCACGGCCGATCCTGACCCCGCTCCCCGTCCCGCTCCCGGTCCCTGGCCCGTGAGGGGGGCGCGGGACGGGCCGATGCGGCGGCGGGCAGGATGCACCAGAAGCTGCTGCGCAGCGCGCACTACATCGAGCTGGGCAGCTACCAGTACTGGCCGGTGCTGGTGCCCCGCGGCATCCGGCTGTACACGTACGAGCAGATCCCGGTGTTCCTGAAGGACAACCCCTACATCACCGACGGATACCGCGCTTACCTGCCCTCCCGCCTCTGCATCAAGAGGTGAGCGCGCCCCGCGCCCCCCCCGGTTACCCGGGCCCCGCTCACCGCCTGTCCCGCGTTGTGTCTCCTCGCAGCCTCTTCATCCTCTCCAACGAGACCGTCAACATCTGGAGCCACCTGCTCGGCTTCCTGCTGTTCTTCACGCTGGGCATCTACGACCTGACGGCCGTGCTGCCCGCCGCCGGCGCCTCCCGCGAAGACTTCGTCATCTGCTCCGTCTGCCTCTTCTGCTTCCAGGTATGCGCGGGCCGGGAGCGCCCCGCGGGGTTAAAGCCCCTGGCACCGTGCGGGCACAGCGCCTTTGAACCGCACTGCGCTGCAAGGGACAAGTCTCGCTGGGTCGGTCGCGTCTCCTTGCAATAAAGCGGGGAGGACTGAACAGAGCTGGCACAGGAGAGAGCCTGTGGAAAAACAAGGGCAATGTCAGGGCTGTGTCTCAGAGCTTCAGCAGCTTGAGCCGTGTCTGACGAGGCTCCTAGACAGCATCAGGTGCTGCTGGAAAGGGCCTCCCACCGGGGCACGGGCATCAGCCATGGCCTGATGGTCAGGTAGGGCAGGAGGGCTGGTGTTCTGACTTCTGAGCTGGTCCAAGCATGAGCTTCCATGTCAGATATGGACATGGAGGCACAGCAGATTTCAGGTGTGTCACATGTGGCTGCTGAGGCTCCTGTGATGGACACTGGCCCTGCCAGAGCACAGAGCTGAAGGGCACTACATGTGTTCTCTGCCAGTACAGGATGCCTGGGTACAGCCACAAGTGGGGAAAGCTCCCTCGCTGGCTAGAAAAGCACTGCTCTTGTTCTTCTCCCTCCTCCTGCCGAGGGTCACAGAGGAACAAACATTTCTTGAGGAAAGAATTTGATGCCAGCCTAGGAGCAAACACCCACACAATGTGCCGGGGCCCAGTGGCCAGCTCGAGCTGCAGGGCTGAAGCTTGTGTGCTCCCTGTTGGTTTTTAAGGAATTAATCATCCTCGTTTGAACCTCTGTGTAGGTCTGTATGCTTTGCTCAGTAGGATATCACCTGTTCTGCTGTCACCGCTCGGAGAAGACCAGCCGGCGATGGATGGCACTGGATTACGCAGGAATTTCCATCGGGATCCTGGGCTGCTACGTGTCAGGCGTGTTCTATGCCTTCTACTGCAGTAACGTGAGTCGGGAGCATTGTCCATGCAGCACTTAGTTCTTGTGGTCCTGTTGTTGCTTTCATGCTGTAGGAAGGGGGCTTGTGGCAGGTGTCCAAGCAGAACAGGAGTGGAGAGAGAGGGGTGGGAACTGAAACATGTCCTTCTGGCCCCAGCAGAACTGTGCTGGCTGAAGGCACAGGCAAATGCAGGTTTTCCTTTCCAGCTGTCAACTGCAAAAAGCCTCAAGAAAATAAATTTCTCTGAAAGCAGGTAAACTTCACAGGTCCTACCTGTATCCAGTGCCTGAGGCTGATCATGGGATGGGTCCCACCACAGGCACTTCAAACAGCACTGCCCACAAGGTAGCTGCCACGAGGCAGAAACAAGCTTATTTTCTCTCCATCTAATAGAGGAGTGAAATGAGTTTCCTTCCAAGGCCTGCCATGTATACACTGTCAGGGAGCTGAACTGGGCTGCTGAGGCAGAGGTGCATTGACAGTGTTTGGGTGCAGGCACTGCTTGGAATAAAGGATGTGTTGTAGGTGCCCCGAGCAATACAGTCCCTTCCCCTCACTGCCAGCTGACCACTACAAGTCCCTGCACTCACACCCACCATGGTGCTTGCAGCAGGGACAGATTTGATCTATCACTGTGATCTGTCATTGAAACTTCCTGCCCAGAGTTGACTCTTACACAGGATAAGAAACCCACAGACTTGCCTTTGTTTCTCTTTCCCTCAGTACTGGCGCCAGGTGTATTTGATCACTGTGCTGGCCATGATCTTGGCAGTGTTTTTTGCTCAGATCCATCCTAGTTACCTCACACAGCAGTGGCACAGGCTGCGCTCCATCATCTTCTGCTCCGTGTCTGGCTATGGAATCATTCCCACCATCCACTGGGTTTGGCTCAATGGTGGCATTAGTGCATCCATTGTACAGGTAAGAAAAAATGAAATAAGATTCCCTTTTGCTTTTCACTTGCCATCTTCCTTGGGTCCTCTTACACTCAGGGAAGCGATGGGGAAGCAGCAGGAGTTAAAATTCTTTTGGTCGGTAGGATCCAAATGCAAACACTTAGATATGTGATCGGGGTAGACGGGTTGTATAGGTTCAGCCTGCTGTACTGCCTTAGACCTGCATGGTGAGAAGGAAGCTGGATGGAGGTGTGTCCCTGCCTGGGGCCGGAGCAGCCAAGGGGGGCAGACCACACCCTCGTTCCACCGGGCCAAGGCCAGGAGCTGAGGTGGCTGTGGAGCAGGAAGCAATCTGTCAGGCTGCATTAGTGCTCGGGGCTGGCCACCTCCACAGGGCAACCAGGAGACACTGATGGGGTGATTATTTGCTTCCTCTTCAATTCCCTGGGTTGGCAGCAGAACTCAGCATTTGCGCGCTCAGCCCGTTGTCTCTTACGCAATCCTCGTCTAATAGTACTGTGACATTATGGAACTCTTGCCCTGTTCAGGTTTCTCCACTTGGAATTACCCTGTGAAACCAGAGGCCCAGTACAGCTAAAGGCAGTGCAGTGTGCCCCAGTATGAAACCCCTGAAATCACTGCCATTTTTCAGCAACCTGATGGTGCTGAAGGAAACATTTCCTTTTCATAGTGAGCAGAAACTGCATGGTCTCAGGCTGGCCTGAGGTGAGACCCTGGGGTGATGGTTTAGCCCAGTCCAGAGCTGCTGTGGAATGTGGCAGAGCACCATTTGGGAATACACATGTGGCCTTCAGACAAGGCATTTCACACCAGCATTCTAAAAATCAGATCCACAGCAGCTGCCTCCCCCTGTCTTCCCTGCTTTGTTTCCCCTGGCATGGCAGGATGACGCCTGTGGTACACGCTGTGTTCCCACTCTTCACAAAAATGCCCCACTTAGGTAACAAAACATTCTGCTAAGGAAAACCCACCTGATGCCTGGGTTGCTGGTTATTCAGCACCCAGTGTGAGCAGTCCTGTGGCCTCAGGTGCAGCGGGCACAGTTACAGTGATAAGTGGGATGTGCAGTGCAGTCTCCCTCACCCCGACTGTTCTGTGTGGGGTCAGGGTGGTGGCAGATGGCCTTTCACTGACAAGTGCCATGTCTGCTGCAGGCTGCATGGGAACACTGAGTACCTTGTGTGTGGAAGCAGAAAGGTCAGAATAAAACAAGTTTATTCCCATTCAGGCTGTCTCAGAGTTGGGCATTTGTTTCCCTGTTGGATCTGTCCACAGCTGACATAGGCAGTGAAGGAAGATCCAGGGTTTTCATGCTGTTTTCTTCTTTATATTCAGGGACTTTCTTTTTCTGGTTTTGCTTTCTAACAGAATAGGAGAGCTTCCTTTTCTTTTGCAGGAGTTTGCTCCGCGGGTAGTTGTCATGTACTTCATCGCTGCTGTAGCTTTTCTCTTCTATATTTCCAAAGTTCCAGAAAGATACTTCCCAGGTAGGAAATTCTCTTATGGGTGTTTTTTTTTTCCTGCAGTGTCACAGTCCTTGCTGTGGGTGAACTTCCTGGGAGAGAGCAGGCTGACCATGTTCCCATGCAGAGAAAAATGGTGCACGTGTTTGCATCAGAAGGGGCAGTCAACTTCCATGGAGTTCGTTAAAGAACTTGCCCCGCCTCCCCCCAAGTGCAGGGTGTGCAGGAGCTCTGCAGGAGGCTGATTGCTAACTGCACTGCACTCGCTGTTGCTGAATTTCACAGCTTAACCCCTCGCCCTTGTTGCCCACAGGCCAGCTGAACTACCTCGGCTCGAGCCACCAGGTGTGGCACATCCTGGCAGTGGTGATGCTGTACTGGTGGCACCAGTCCACAGTGTACATCATGCAATACCGACACAGCAAGCCCTGCCCCGAGTACGGCGTGGACTTGTGAGCAAAGGTACAGCCTCGGGCAGTGGGACAGTCTAACAACCACAGGCTGAAATGATCCTGGGTTTAAGCACAGCTCACTTCCCCAGAGCAGGTGCTGACTGGTGCAATGCTTCCTGTAAAGAAAAAGCAGGGATCTGATGCCAGGCACTCTGCTGCACTGGATGAGGCTCTGTGGAGCTCCTGGGTCCTTGAGCAGTTCTAGAGCAGGCTGGACTAAGCCCTGCCAGATCCCTTCTAGGTCTGTGTCACAATTTTAATAGTCTCAAGACATCGTTAGTCTTTGTCCCTAAGTAGCCTTTTCCTGGATTTTGTGGAAATCAAATGAGTTGCTGATTTCATGTGCCCAGTAAGTGATTCACCTTGTTTCCCTGCTCTATTTCAGAGGCAACAGTGGGATTTCTGTCTCTGAGGGGCTGGACTTCACATAACAAGCTGTGCTATGGACTGAAGCACTGAGGCAGTTCCTTTCCTGACTCCTGGATTGTTACCCTCTTGCTGGGACAGAGCGTTGCCACGAGCTCTGATAAACCCACCGGCATTGCCTGGGATCTGGGAGACATTTCCTTCTCAGCCACTTGCTGTTCTGCAGTCAAGTACCAGACAGGTCTTCCTTGAGCAGGACAGTGGGAAGCTGGGCTGTCCAACTTGGCATGCAGATCTCGGTAGGACTTTTTGTTGCCTGGCAAAGACAAACAGCAGAAGTGAGTACCCCTGGCTGAGCCAACAGGGTTGGACACCAGGATTTTGGGTGTTGTTGAGGTGCACAATTAGGAGGATGCTCCTGACAGTGTGCCTGTAAAACCATGGGAACTCTGGGACCCAGTCCTGCATCTGAAGCACAGCTCTGTGGTCTGTGCATCCTTCTGCCTTTGCCCGAAAGGCCCTCTCGTGCTTTAGCATTGGTACAGGAACACGTAAACTGGAATTGAGTGGATTTGTGTCCTCTTCTGGACAAGCTCCTTCCCTTTTTCTGGAAGTTAAGATCACATCCAGCACAGCTAGATCTTCACTGCAGATCTTACAAATTGCCTCCAATAGGGTCAGTGCCATTGCTTGAAGAAATTTCTCTAGATCCCTTCAGTATTGTGAAATATTCCAGGAGAGGCACTAAGCCTGTGCGCCCATGTTTGTTGCTGTCCTGCAATCAGTGGACTTGCCTGAGTAGTGAACCTGCTGGGGATGCAAATCTCTGACCTTTGGCTTTTCCATGTATGAAAGGTTATAGTGCACTCGCAGCTGCTGTTACCCAAAAGGACTTGCTGCCATAATCCTGCCACAGTGAAAAGGCTTCCTGGAGTTTCAGGACCTGCTGTGGAACCATCGCATATAAACTCCACACCCAGGAACCATGAAATGCACAAGTTATTGGGTAGCTGTAGCTCAGCATGATTAACCTCCAGGGGTGCTGGTCTTTCCAACAGGATTGAAATCCTTTGGATTTTTGGGCTAGAGGCAACATTTTTAAGTGATTTGTATATAGCAGCTGTGCCTATGTTGACAATTTAGTCAGGCAGCAGTACCTGTTGCTGCTGCTGCACTTGCCCAAGTGTCAGCATTATCCATTTGGAGGCTGCTCCACATGCACCATGATGCCATTAGGACTAATCCCAAGTGGCTCTGTCCCCATAGTCGGAGGGGACAGGCTGGCTCTGTGAGGGGCCCTCCTCGGGGTGGGCAGTCTCTGTGAGTCCCCCAAAGCTCCCTCTGCCTGGGCTACATGAGCTCTGCTCCTCAGCCTTTCTGGTCAGGGTGTGCCAAGAACACACAGAGTAGCAGTGGAAGCTCACGGACAGGCATCTGAACAATCCTTGGGGATGGAGAAGGCAGGATACAAACTCCTCTGGAGCTTACAGACAGGCACTTGAACTCCTTGGCAATGGAGAAGGCAGGACACAAGCTCCTCCCAGTGTGCTGGTGGGGGATGCTTCTGTTCAGCTCAGAGGGCTGTTTCGGTGCTTTTTTATTGTTTTGGTTTTTTAACCCCAGAAACAAGCGTTGGCAAGAACTGACTCCACATTTACAGTTCAGCTCCCGGACCTTAAGCCTTCCAGTGTAAACACTGATTTTATATTTTTTTTTAACTTGACAACCAAGCAAGTTTCAAGTGCACTAATTACTACTACTGAAGCCTGACAAGGAACCTGCAAGTACAGAAGTAATTTCCAGTGTTATGTGTACAATAATATCTGAAGAATGTGTCTGTGCTCTGAAATCATACTGACTTTAGAGTTTACTAATGTAATTTTTTTATGGAAACTCCTAACTACTCTATCAGTTTTCACTGGATAAGGAAACTGACTGCCAAGCTGTGCATTTTTACTACCCTGACAAAATTTATCAAGCTGCATGATGGTCTTCTATGTACATAGTGAACCTGTAAATAAAGTCCAGGTCATTGGCGGTTTCCTTGCAGAAACATCACTTGTGCATCTCACACAGCAAAACAACAGATGTGAGTGGCTCAGCCATGGCACTTGTGCCACGCCTTGGGGGATAACTAGACAGGGAGACTGTCTCTGGAATTTTGGGGGAGCATCTCTAGACGAATCTGCTGATAAACTCAGGTTTACAACCTACTGCCACTACTGTTTACTAACCAAGCCCTGCTGCTGCTTCATCTGTTTCTTGACCATTTCCATTCTTATTTCAGCTCAACTGACTAAAATCAGTACAAGTAGCATTCAAAAAACCTGCTTGAGTAAACTACTGCTAGAAGGGGGTCAAACCACATAAAAGTTCTATCTAGAAGTGCAGAGCCAAGTCCACAGCAGTGGCACTGGGAGCCACACACAACCTGTCTGCAGGAAGGCTTTAAAGAGTAACACCGAACCTAAGGAATTCAAAATAGCACGTGATCCACAGGTTTTTAACCAGTTGGACAAAGCAAGACAAATGAGCAGCAAACACAAGTATTTTAAAACACTTTAAAGCCAGTGACACCACAAAATCACTCAGCAGAAACAGCACTGCTTATAATGAGTAAACCAAAGCCTAAACACAAATACCTCACAATGCAGAGTTCAAGGAGACCTGCAAAGGCACTGTTACCAGGTTTGTTTATTTAACAACTCCAAGGATTTTATGACATACATCAGCCTCACAAAAAAGTTAAAAGTTCTCTGTTTAGTGGTACACAAAAAAGCTTTAGAAACTTGAAGTCTAACAAGAAATGGAGGTGTATTTCAGGAAAGTGCACTTCAAAGCTGAATGCCAGCAATTTTAAAGTAGTTTTTATGCTCTTTAGTACTAGGTGATGCCTCAGTCACAACTTTAGCCATACACACAACTTCCTTGATTTCCTTTTGAAACAAGCACTACAGAACAGTAGCACAGCAGCCACCCTTGGCACTTGTTTTTCCCTCGCAGGTTTCCCTCATATTCACTCCAAGTCACAAACACGATTGTGGCTGCTGGGTTACCCAAACCACAGCACCTCCAAGGGGTACGTGATGTGTGCGAGCATGTGTATATTTTATATAGACTTCTCATATATAAAAATACACGATATAGGATAAAAAACTCCAGATAAACTCTTATTCTCACAGTAGCAAATACATCAACTTATTTTCACAGTACTTGGTTTAACTAACTGGGACACCCAGAGTGATCAGAAGATATTTCCTCCAATGCTGGTGCTCACGGGGCCCACACACACATGGGGCAGCCAGAGCAGTTAACTACACACCTCGAGGCCTTTGAGTCCACAGACAAGCACAACTACCTGGCTTTCCTTTCAGTGACCACAACCAATAAGGGTTTCTTAGTACCTCGGGACAGACCCCCCCCCAGCAGTTGATCCTAGAAGGCCTGTGTTCAGTCCTTCAGCATGCTGAAGGAGAAGCTGTAAAGATCCACGGGGATTTTCGGCCAGAAGGGAAGTGTCAGCCCCTTACCTTGTCACTATTGCCTTCCTGGGCAGCGTGGTACATGCCTACTGCAGCAAGGGCTTCCTTATGTTTCAGTAAGGTCACAGGGTGTTCCACGGTGAGCACACACCCCAGAAGAGGCAAAGGATATCCTGTTCCCTGACAGCCCCACATTCCAACCGCTTTGAATAGTGGATCATGGCTGAAATTAAATCCCAGCTTGGGTTTATTTGTGTATAAACAACATATACTGCACAAAGGCAGCTTAATGGGGGGCACTAATGTCTCTTCAGTCATAAGAAATTATAAAATAACTTTAGAAACAAAGGAATTGCATTTATACAAAAATCTGTTTGGTATCTCAAGTGCCAAGAACCAGGTTTGTTAAGGCCACTGGGAAGCAAATGTCACGGGCCATAACTCATGTGCACCAGAGGTGTTACACCAGCTTTAGAGAAACTGGGATTTACAGTTTGCCTTTGCCTCATCTCAGTTTGTGCTCAACCCCACTTCAGCTTTGCTGTGCTGCAATTTAACCATGTACAGACCCTCTGCCAAAATCCAACCAAACCGCCACACAAGGAAAACCTGCAGCACTCCTCAGCCTGGAGTCTCAGGGCAAACTGATAAAAACCAAACACATTTCCTTCTATTCTTAATTTACCTGAACGCTTCTGTCCACACCAGGTCTGCACAACCTTCTCCCTCTGCGTCCAAGAGCCACCACCTCTCCTCCCTGGCCCTGGAGCCAAGCCCCAGTGCCACCTGCACGCTTAACCTTTCCCGTTGCTTTCCCACTGGGAAGGCAGCAGCTGTATGGCTTTGGCAAGGACCAGCCACATTTAGGTGGTTTTACTCTCTGCTGTTTTACTTTCATTTTGTTTCTACCCCCTGCCCCATCTGTCATCTCATTCTGTTCCAAAAGCCCTTCAGGCAGGTGAGTAACAGCTCTGAAGGAAACCAGGGAAGGCAGCTCATAAGCACGTGCAGAGGAAAAAAAAAAGGAATAAGACAGTTAACCTGAGTATCAGAAAATGCTACAAAACTTGGCGTGTGCTTCTTACAGCCTTTGGCACCAAACAAACAGGTGAGAAGAGCAATAATAAAGTCTAGGAAACTCCTGTGCAAATAGAGTTGAAACATTTCTACTCAGAACCTCCTACGAGCTTAACTCCTAAGCCTGGAAAGGGCACACTGAACCACGCTCAGCTGGAATATTCCACTTGCAGCCTGTGAGAAAAATGAAACTGAGGAAGATGAAGGTAGTGATGGTGTATGGATAGCTATGAGCTTCTTTCAGACACCAGGGCGAGGGGAAGCTCTCTCACATACACCCAAGGGAGTACTTGATCAAACTGACCCCAAAGGAGTCACGTGATTTGTTTTCAATGTGTTTTGAGCAAATATTGTAAGGGATCCATACACCCCCTTCACAGATCTCAGGACCACTGTATAACCAGCAGGAGGCTTAGGGGGAAAAAAAAGCACAACCCTGAATATTTCACTTGACCTCCTGTGACAGGGGAGACATGAGGACACCCAACCCACACTGCCATCCATCCTCCATGTACAAACATCCATTACCTCTTCATTGGCATTCAGTGGAGCAGGACATAAAGGTGAGACTTGCTGAGGAACTACCTCCTTCCATGTCCTTGAGGATGGCCATGGAACCCAGGCAGACTGGGCTGTCCCGAGGGGCGCTGGCTCCAGACAGTGTCCATGGCTCGGCACGAGCCTACACACAGCACCAGCTTCTCTACAACAGGAATGAAACCCTGTCCTCAGCAGTGCTCACAGTGCCTCCCCACCACCTCATGCCCCCGAGGTCCTGGGCAGCACAACAGGGGTCCTGCTCCTAAGGCTCTGTGGTGTGAATGCAGCTCACTGGTCCAGCAGCCACCAGCTCCTGCTGGGCTGGAACACAGCTGGGAGCAGGGAAGCAAAACTTACAAGAGCATTCATTAGGTTACAGTCATTTCATAAAACTATTATTGTACAAAACAACAGCCTTCAGAGAATACACATTTTCTTTGCAATAAAAATCCAAGAGGAAAAGGTATTTTCAGACACAAATCCCGATTTGTAATCCAATCACAGTCACCCCACAGTCAACTGTGCAAGTCAACTAAACACTCTATATGTGCCCAAGGATAAACCAGCCCCTCTTCCAGTGTGCTGAGGAGTCTCCCAAGTGCTGCAAACACTGACTGTGTCCCTGCTGGCTCACTCTCCTACATTCAGGCTTCTCACAAACCAGTATATTTTCTGTATCTTTAGTTTTGACTCTAAAGTTCCAGTTTGCTATTTTACATTAATGGCACTTACTGTAAAAAAAAAAATTGACCATTTAGGCACACAAAAAAATAATGTGCCTTTCATCTCTGCAGCTGCATAGATGTCTGCCAGGTCCCAAGCCATAGCTGTGCTCTGGAATTCTGGGCCACAACCCCTTGAGGACATGGCTGCTTTATCTTTTATGATTAATAAAGGTAGTTTTCACCTAGGAAGCAAAGACTATTTCCAGCAGACAATCTGGATATTAGTATGTCTTGGTTCTTAGGTCTGCTCTGACTGAAACACGAAGAACCACTGCAGTTCATTACCCCCCTGTACATATGGAAAACATTTTCCATGTGCTCCCTCTGCCTGTTCCCCTCCACCTCGGCACATGGCAGAGGGCTGGAAAGGCAACACCAAAGTGCAGAATGACAGTATGTCCCACAGCCCCCAAGTCAGTGACAGTGATTCATATCCAACTCCTCTTTCCATTCCGGGAGCCATCTGCCATAACAAAATGGTCCTCCTAGTTTGTTTTTTCTATTTTTCAAAAAAAAAAAAAAAAGAACACCAAAACCTCCAATCAGAATTAGCCATCATTCACAATTCCACTGTGCAAGCGGGCCATGCCCTGTTGAACCTGAACAAGCTGCACAACCAAGGTCCCTGTCACTTCAACCACATAAATTACTCCACTAAACCTTTATTAAGGGACTTGGAGAGGATGGGGGGAACCCACTGGAAGCCTTTACTGTTTAGAAGGAAACGGAGCTGCTCCAAATGGATCTAACTCCAGTGCCTGCTGCTGGCTCTGTGCACTCTGCACGACCAGCTCTGTGAAGGGCACCGCACCAAAGTCGTCTGTTTTGAGCCCGTCCCCACCATGAACGGCCCCGTGCAGGGAGCTCTGCCTCGGCCTGCCGGCCACGACGACTGTGCCGAGGTCCCCGCGGCTGTCCCCAAAGCCCTGGTGCTGGGGGTGCCGCAGCAGCTCCGGCGGGTGGAAGGGCTTCGCCCCGAAGGGATCCAGCAGACTCTCGTCTGTCTGCAGAGGGTTGGTTCGGTCCTTGCTGTCGGTCAAGGCCACGCTGATGTTCTCCTTGGAGTCCGAGATGGTGAGGAACTCGTTGCTGCTCTGGGAGTCCCTACGTCCCGCCTTCTTGTGCCGGCGGGCTCGCTCTGGTGTGCGGTAGCTCGGCTTCAGCCCCTTCTTTGTGGTGGTGGGGGTGCCGTGGTGGCGCTTCCCGTTGCTCTTGGACACCTCCTGCTTCATGCGCCGCTGCCGGGAAGACAGTTTCTGCAGGTTCCGCTGCTGCTTCACCTTCTGCTGCTGCTGGCTCCCTGTGATCTCCTCAAAAGGAACCAGCCCAAACAGGTCCTCTCTGTTCCCAGCAGACCTGGGGACAAGGGACGGCTGGAACGGGGTGCAGCCAAAGATATCCACGCTCCGTGGAGACGTGGGGGAGAGCAGAGGCTCCGTTCCCGACACCTGCCCATCTTGCTGGGGCACCTTTTTGCTGAAGGGGGCTTTTGTGAAAACATCAAAGTCGTCCTGGTCCTGGGCCAGGCTGGGAAAAACTGTCTGAGAAGAAACATCTTTGTCCATCTTCTCTCTTGCGTGAGGCTGCAGGGTGAAAAAAGGCACAGCCCCAAACACATCGACTTCTTGGCCAGGGCTGATCACAGTGCTTGGCACCTCAGATGAGGACGTGTGCATTGAACTGGGTTCCTGGATTTCACTGCTGCCCACACCGTCTCTGAACCTACTGCTCAGGAGCCCTTCCACTGATTTTTGCTTGGTACGGTCAGAATCAGAGTCAGAGCTCTGCTTCTCTTCCTCCTCTTCCTCCACCTCTTCCTCAGAGTCCATGAGGAGAGGGCGGTGGCCTAAATTCTCTGGTTCTGTATCATTGTCATCATTGAAGTCTCCGTTCTCCCCTTGCAAGACTTCTTCATCCTCCTGTTCTTCTTCCTCGCTGCTCTTGGGAGAGGGAGGGTCAGATTCAAAATCACTCTCTGACTCCTCACCACCTTTTGTCACGTGTCCCTCTGCACTTTTCCTCCCTGGCCGGGGATCTCTAAATGCATGGCTCAGTTTTCCAGCTTTGGTTGGGGTCCCTAGGTTATTTCCTTGACTGCTGGCTGAGTTATCCACTTGTTTTCCAGGGGAACCTGCAGGTCCAAAGAAAAAAGCAAAGAAAAAAGAAAGAACTTAAACCAAAGTCAACACTTATTCCACCCTCTCCACAGCCACACATGGCAGGAGCTGATGTAAACACATATATCCTATACTTACTGAGGGGAATGAGTTAAAAACAGATGTAATATTTCTAACAGTGCTCACAGAATCAATAGTCAGAGTTGCAAGCTTGACTCCTAGAGCACAAGGTGCCTGGAAATACAGTACCAGTACTTTTGGGGAATGGAGGAGGGACCAAAGGACACAAGTGATCTCCCGAGACACCTTTTCCAACACACTCACTGTGCAGCTGCTCCTCTCCAGGGAAACACAAGCCAGCAGCATGAAAAAACTAATTTTATTTTATTTTTTTTTAATCAGAGTTATTTCTGGTAGTGCTTCTGCTTTGACAAGTCTGCTCTAACAAGCCTAGTGCTCTAGTCATGAGGACAGCCCATTCTAACTTCCAGTGTGGCAAATGAGGCACAAAGAGCTCTTGCTACCCCTGGAGTTTGAGAGCAGTGCTTCCCACTTTGTGTCTAAACACGATTCATCAGCTCAGCTTCTCTATAGCAAGGAAATTTAGGTATTCATTTTACTCTGACAGCTTCCTCCCCACTATTCACTGACAACTAGAGCTAAAAGAACAAGTCACTGATGAATCAATGGTGGGGTGGTTGCCTTGGGAATTCTGGAAGCAGTAGAAAATTTGCAGCAGTAAGGAAGAGAGATAGCAAGAACAGGCAGAGGAAGAAAGGCTGCCCAGTGTTAACAGGATTGAGAAACCTGAGGATGGCTCTGGGCACCAGCTATTTCTACAAAAAACATCTTCAGCCAGAATCCAGCCCATAACACTCTTCTTCTTGCAATATATAAAATAATCCCAGCTAATTCTTCCCTTCACGAAGAAATTAGTATGCAACTTTCAGGCCAAGTCAGATTCTTTTCTTTCTATGCTTTAGTTTAGACCAGAAAACAGTGTTTTACAGAAGCATTTTCTCCTTTTGCAAAGGGAATTAACATCGAATTTCCTCATCCACCAGCTACTTGGCTCCTTTGCCATTACACTTGAAATAATCAAAATTCGGCAGCAATACAATTTATGTATGGATTTAAAAACAAGATGACCAGAATGACTGAAAACATCAGGTGATTAGGGCTTTGAGCTGTTTCTTCTTTGCTTCTGGTGTCAGATTGCTTCTTATCTACTGTAATTTTAAATGCTACATATTTGCTTTACCCACTAAATTAGAATCTGGATTATTTTGCTGCTTACTTGAGATTTCCCAAAGGTACAGCCTTCACATTGCACTATAACCCCCCAGCCTCCAAATCCTGCTGTTTCCAATATTTACTGAAACAGTAATGTTAGCATAAACGCAAATAGATTTAAAAGGAAATATTTCTAGGTTACATGTTAACAACACTTACACAACAAACCCCCCGAACATTTTCTCTATGTCAATATCCAGGAGTTTACACTCTCAAGCAACAACTGAACCTTTGTATATAATTTTAATACACAGAAAACAATTTATAAAGTGGTTTATTTCTTTTTAAGGCAAGAATTGAACCATAGTTTACCTACTATACCTGGCTTCCCAAAAGTCCTATTATTATTTGTTAAATGCTGCCACACACAATCCCTGGACAACAAACCGCAAAAGGCACTGACAAGATAAAACCCACTCCAACCTCTACCAACAGCCACTGACTCACTGACCACATAACTTAAGGTACACAACATGTACCTCTCAGTACCAGACCTCTCCAGTACAGCAAACAGGACTTGTCAGCACTTGGCAAAACACTCGGAGCAGTTTCCCACCCCACACTCCATGTCCTGGCACTGGCACAACAGCCACTCCAGCATCTCCACAGCTCCACCTGTTATTCTCAACTGTTATTCCTGCTAATGAATTTGGGAGTCAGGCATCCAGACAACCCAGTCTTTTGGGAATCTATATTAGCACCCTAAGATTTCCATTCAAGTCTAGCACCTACCCCCTCTAGAGAAACTGGGATGAAGGCAGGAATGACTCACTCAGCAATCCCACTTGCTGGAGATGTGGTCCCCAGCAAAGACAGAGCCCACGTGCTTGCTGTGTACCAGGTCATGTGTTTTCTCCGTGCACTTGCAGCTCTGAACCACTGTCCGAGGAAACGCTGAGCACCTTCCTCCCTGACAAGAGGCAGAGGCACAGAGGTGCTTGAGTAGCTAACAAGAGCACTGAAAGTTTGGCATACTTGTTCCTTTTTACAGTACCTTCCCCACAGCCATCTGTTCTTGTCACCTTTGCAGCCTCTTGTTCTACTGGGGCCAGTGGGGCAAAGCCACTGCACACTGGATACAGCACACAGCAGCCTTGGTGCTGGCAGCAGTGAGGCAGCGGCAGGAAAAGGAAGCCCAGTGTGTGCATTTTTTAAGTGTGTGCCCCCAAAAGAGAAAACTATCCAAAGTATCTCCATTCACAGGCCACTGAAAATATTACAGGAATACTTCTTTATCCAGATGTAACATCCTCGTAGCACAAGGCAATGAGTGCCTCTGAGCTCATCAGTGGTTTCTGAATAGGGTCTCCAAATCCCTAGCTTTTCAGGAGATTCAACCTTATCCATCATTTCTGACAGTTATGGATGTGACCTGTTTATGGCAGCAGCAGCAATCAATGTCTCTGTACTGTACAGCCTGAGAATTACCCATCAGTGATCACAAACTCACAACCTACACTACCAGCTCACCATTATCCAAGTTTCAGAACCAGCCCCCCATGTATGACCCTACACAGATGCTGTCAGCAGGAAAGCCAGTGGCACACATCAGATAGTGTTGTGAGCAACAACTGCTCCTGCTACATGGGTTTGAAAAGACATGTATTCCAAGGGGTATTTCCAGAGTGGTGACCTCACTGCTCCCCCATCGGTGTCTGTCAGGAAAGAGCAAGTATCTTGCTTTATTCCTCAGTCTGTGTGGAGGTGTTGGAAACAATCAGAGCCATCTGCTCCAAGCAGAAACTACTCCAAGATACTCGTCTTCAACACTTTTAGTCCTACCTGGCCAACCTTCAGGAACAAACCCTCTCTGCATGCACCTTCACACCCGCAGTGGCTTCAGGTTAGCCTCAGGGACAGGAAGAAAACTGGTGTCAAATCCAAACCAAAGAAACAAAAATATCCTCTCTACAACTATTGGGTTTTATATCATGACAGGAATAGTTTGGTTTTCTACACTTCAGCTGTCCCTGTTCTCACTGCTAAAGAAGCTAGCAAATGAAATAAAGAGCACTACAAACAGAAACAATGCCCCAAAATGGAAAATCTCCTGCTTAATGGCAATTTAATGCTCTGGCCAAACAGCTTTCCTAACTGAGGCGTTGTGTCATGTTGATTTCATGCCCTCTTCTCAGGCTGCCCTGCTGCAGACACTGTTCAGATACATATTTATACCAAAATGCTGCACACTGGTCAGTAACATCTGTTTGCAATGTGCTGTTCAGATTACCACACTTCTAATCAGGTTTGCAGCTTGTAGCAAACAATTGTTCTTTGCTCAAATGCGAGCCAGGTGGAACATCTTTAATCATATAAGAAGATCCCAATCTTCAAGGAAATTTTCTGATGTTCTTTTTCGAGACACAGGATTATAAGAGGATGAATTCCCTCTAACAACTGCAATAATTACATGCCTTCTGCTGGCCCCTCATTTTAGGGTATTGCGGGGGTGGCTCAGGAGTGGGGCATAAGAGCTTTAAGCTTCCTTGGAATTGGGAACATACTGCCACCATCATTTCAGAACAATTTGCCACATGTCAGCCCAAGGATTACCCGCGGGCTGCAACTAAATCTGCACCAGTTCTCTGACCAGAGCCAGGCCAGCAGCTGCTCAGCACTGTAATGGATTTACACTACTTACCACCTTTATTTTCAAGAACAACAAAAAATGGGAGAACACCACACTTCTGCCTTGCCTACTGCTGACATTTCTTTTCAATAATTAGTCTAAAGGTTGAAACGTGTCATAAAAGGAGTGAAATGTGTGCATGATTGTTCGAAAAAAAAACCAAACCAAAAAAACCCCCACTGAATCACTTTGGAGAGAAAAAGCAAGTTCTTGGCAGAGCCCACACATATAATTTATACTAGCGATGGGTGGATAATTTCAAGTTACTTGGGAAGTATTCTCTGGAAAAGCTGAAGTCTAAAGACTATCTTGATACAGGGAACCTGTATCCAGCAAGCAGTACCAATACCTGAAACTGGAGCCCAGGAGAGGATATAGAGTAACATTTCAGCGAGAACAAATATTGATCTGAACCAAATTTAATTGCTGAGTTAGCTAAATCTGGAGCACTGCACAACAGCCATATCACTGTGCAGGTCTGGGTGTCTTAATAATCCAGAACATCAGTTGCCACACAAACATGACCTGGTGGCATGAGCTGTTTAGTGCTGTCACAGTGGCTCAAGTCTTCTTGTTTCTCCTGTTCGGATGTTTGTAGTTTCTTTTTCAGTTCTAGCGAGCTGTGTTTCACTTCAAGGCCCAGACTGCACAGTGGTCCCAAGGCTCCACAGCTATGGTACAACACTTGCAGTGCTCTGAAACCCTGTTCGAGGCAGTACACGAAACAACTACATCAGCAGTCATCACCCGAGTTTCTTCATGCCAGAACATCACTCTTCTGCTGTGATATGGTGAATGCTCATCATCAGCTACTGCGGCAGGGTCTTTTCAGAGACATGTTGGGTTCAAGGCTCCGGATCATTCCCATGGCACTGCTGCCTGGTACACAGACAGCTGGTTTTCTGCAAGATCCACACAGCTGGCACAACACACATCACACCACAAAGCCCCTCTTATTCCAAGACATCTAAAGTCACCATTTGCAGACATCACTACGTCTCTGAGTGCAGGAAGTCTGGAAGTCAGAAGGAAGCTGCTATGGAACTGAACTTGCTTTTATCCCCAGTCTCTGCACAGTGAACAAGGCTGCAGTGGCTGGGAAGGGGTTATCTGTGGAGGTTACAAAAGCCAAGTGATTCGGTGGAGAAGTACCACATCTAGAGCCCAAATGAGCTTTAAAACATTCAGTAGAACAGTTAAAGAGAGGGCCTGAATCAGAGCCTTATCCCAGTAAGGCAAGCCAGGAGACAGCTCACGCAGAGTCTCCACAGGACCCAAACGCCTGTCAGACAGCCCCAGGTCAGCACTGGCAAACACATACCAGGCAAGGTTCCCAACACCTCCACTTCACACAGTCCATCCACATCACTGAGTGTTACCTCAAGTCTTGTATTACTTCTTTGAAGGTCAGTATTAAGCTGAGGGAAGCAAAAGGCAATCTAGCCCAGTTTCATCCCACAAAGAATTGGTGTGAACAAACCTAAGATGGCAAAAGGCCACTTAGTAAAACTCAACAGCAAACTGTACTATATTTATGACATTTCCTTCTCGGCATTTAGCAATAGCTTAAAATGCGTCTTGCCTGAGTTTCTGAAACACTCAACTTGATGTTAACAAAGGATGTAACAACACAAGCTGGTTAATGCACACCTGAACCAAAAGCTTCCATTCCAAAATGCTGACGACGGGACACGATTTTTTACAATTGTCACCATGCAGTGTTTCAAGCATTCCAGAACCAGGATCTGTTTTCCACATGACAAGTGCCTAAGTGCCTCAGTGCTGGCTATTCATCTGTGCTTTCTTCTCTCTTTTTCATAAGAAGCTTGCAATGTCACGTTTGTTACTAACAGACTGAGCATTGGAATGCTTTCCCAAGCCAATTTTCCAGTTATCTCAAGTCCTAAGACATTATTTTCCACAAATATTCAGACATAAGTAAGTGTATGTAGCAAGTTTACATGTAGTGCTTGTGAGGACACTTATAACAGGATACACACCAAGTGCTTCCACACTGCTTCCCTCTCCACCAGCCCAAGAGGACCCCAAATACCACATTAGGTGATCTCACAGCCCATGTGCCCTCTGGGCAGCATGCCTGGGGTCACACATGTTGTCATTGGTTCTCCAGTCCCAGTGGACAAGAGTAAGTACAGAAGGTCTGACAGATAAGCAGCAGTAGTCCATCCAGTTCCAGGTTTTCTTCTCTGGTGATCCTTGCAGCAGTGCCAGTCTGAAATGCAGTCTCAGCTCCACAGGGAATATCCCACAATTCACAGCATATCACAATATATCACAATTCACAGCAGCCCATGGACGTCTCCAGCAATGATCAGAGTTTTCCAATTCCAACCCCTGCATCTCCCTTGCATCACATTCCCAGACACATGTAAACATACCTGGTGACACTTATTTTGCCCAAGTACCACTACTTGGTGTGAAGTTAAGTCAAAAAACGGCATGTGATTTTCAGCTTTTTGCTGCCACCTCACATCAGATGACAGGAATTAGTTGCTGCTTTCAGTAGAGAACCCTTAAGCCTCCAAAACCAAAAAGAGATCCTCTGGGTGACTCTACTCAGCCACAGCCCACATACACCATTTATACAACAGACCTATGTCACAGCAAAGGAAACCAAGCAGAAAAATAACCACCTTGGAGTCACAGCTGTGGCCAATACAGTAGAACACACTTGCAATAAGAGCTGTCACTTTTCAATAAAGTCAATTTTATTTTCTTTAAAATGCTGTGTTTATAGCATCAACATTTCATCCCATCGTAATCCAGCAAGTCAGAACTCAGCAGTCAGAACCCTGGGCCAACAGTGCTAGCACACTCCACACTGGCTCTGAGACATGTCACAGTAAGGAGAGGACACTTGTGCTCTAACAAGGTTCAGAGTCTCTCACCCCAACACTGGAATTGCACTCAGCATATTAACCTCCTGCTCCACTTTCCATGTAGTCACCTGCTCTTGGATGATGCCCTGAGTAAGGTACACACGTGGTTTACTTCTGTTACATCTTTTACAATTACAAGGAACAAACTTGAAAGAACATGTTACATAAGAATCTTAAGGACAAGAGGAAATCTAAACATTTGGGACATTTGTCAACTTTGCCCTAGAAAGCCCTCAATGAGCAATGAAATATGTCTAAGTGAACAGCATTCTCCTTTTCTTAGTTGTCTTACAACACCTCATTTTGAGACATTACCAAGAACAGTTCAATGGGCAACAAAAATCAGCTTAAAATACAAATCATTACATTTAAAGATTTATTGCATCAGAGATTTTTACTAAGTGCAGTTCACTGTTAACACATAATTAACAATATCTTCCTTGAAATCAAGCCAGTATGTACTCTTGTTTAAGTGCCAGTTACAACTCCAGAGAAAAAAGGCTACTGAAAAATGCCTGATTTTTTTTTAAAATGCTACAGGTCCCAGTTCACAAACCAGCTCAGCATGTCCCAAGCACTTTGGGTTTTTCAGCCATGACTGAATTGGTTTTTCCAGGCCTTAACAGAAGGCATCTCTCCTTTATTTTTTAGTATGTCAAGAATTAAAACTTGGATTCAAAGTAACAAAGATTAAGACACAAAACAGAATACAGCGAGGGCATTCCTTACAGTCCAAGCTATATTATGACCAACTGAAAAAACCAGCAATGAGCAAATGCACTTGCAAGATCTCAGGTGAGGAAAGCAATAAAACCACCCCTGGACACAAGGGCAGGAATACTCGCAGGCGACTGAGCACCTGATGGTCCCCATCTCACATCAAGCATAACTACCCTGTTGGTTTTGCATGTGAATTCAGGCTCACCTATGAACCAAAGCAACCACTTGAATGAAGACTCCAGGGAAAACCCTCCCCAACAGCACCTACAGGGCAAACCCTTCTTTACTTAAATGGCTTTCACGTGGCACTGATCTACTGGACATGAACAAGATGACTGAAGGCAAACTTGTCTTGTCTAGTGAGCAGAACAAAACCACAAACTCAGAGCAGAGCATTAGACCAAAAAGAATGAATTCAAGTCCAACAACAGGAGCACACAGGGGTGCTGTGGGGGATTTTCACCAATGGCTTTGCAGAACATGTTACCCTGCTCACCCAACACCACGTGCAGCACAGGAACACCTGTGAGCACTGAGCAGCCCTAGTACAGGATCTCCAAGAATGCGAGATCCAACGGAAAGAAAACACGGATAACTTAGGTTGACCCCAACTGATTTATTTTAAGGCACGTTACCTGAGCTTTTGAACTTTTGTAAGAACAGTCTTTAAGAGTCATATTAAGGCACCTTTGTCACACAGGAACTCTCAACAAAACTTCAGTAAGCACCTAAGTGGCCTCAGAAGTGACTGAAGCTGTTTTTAACATTTAACTATCACACAGGCTTTACTTTGTCACAGGTACCAAAATAAATATTAAAGTGCTGATCAACCAAATGTGAAAACTGTTGATGAAGCTGGACCATGATGCAGCTTCCCAGTCACAGTCAATGCCCACATACCATGTTAGTTTTACTTCCATCCAAGGTAAAAAAGATCAAAGCTGAACCGAAAGGCAATAATGAATGCCCACCCTCCTCTCCCCGTGTAGAGACAACAAAATGTTTGGGTTTGACTCCATTTGTACCAAAATAGTGCATTAAATGCAGCAGAAGCTTACAGTCTGGAGAACTAACTACAGAAACAGTGTGAGTAAGAAGCAGACTACAGGGAAGTGGCAGAATTTGGCCTTAGCAAGTAATTTGCCTTCAGCAAAAGGCACTTGTGGTTCGACACTGGTCCAGGGGAACTGCACTGCTAAGGATACACAGTGTCACCACACAGGCACCAGAGCCAGACGCACAAGTGGTTTTTCATTGGAGGTAATTAGCATAATAAAAAAATCTCTTTAGCCCGAGTGCTTTCAGGAGGCAGTTGATCCCTCAACCACCCTTTGGTGGTTTAACTTCTGTGCACACTCTGACACATACATGTACATGTATGTACACCTACAGCTACAAGGTAATCATGTCACAGGTGTAACTTGCCTTGGTGAGCAATGAAAGGAACAGAACCAAAGGGATCTTCAGGAGGACTTTTCTGTGGAGCAGAATGTGGCTCCACATTCTTATCTGAAGATGCTCTCCTGTCCACCAGCCTGTCTGTAAAAAACAAAATGAAACAGAACAAAAAATAAAGTAAAATAAAATAAAAATGTCAGGTCTTATGCCTATGCAAGGTGTGTGCTGCACAGGGTGAGGGAAGAATAAACTCTCTATTAGGGGTTTTTGACAGGTAAAAGCCCAGCTGGCCCAGGCAGTTCCTTCCCGTTGTGCAGGCTGCAGAGGAGACGGGCAGAGCACTTGGGAGACTGCACCCACACCTGTCTCTGTTGGAGCACCAGGGTGATCCCTGGCCCAACAACCACCCTTGTGTGACTCAGTGAAAGCTGGGCTGCTGTCCTCCCAGCAAGACAGCACACCCCTTTTCTTGGCTCCCAGCTCTGCACAGATTATTAAGTGGTTACAGAAGCTGTTCAAGAAATCCACTTCTTCACAATGCTGTCAGAAATTGAGCATCACCTGTTGCTTCTGTCCCACCACTAAGTGATGGTAACAGCAGAGAAACAGCAGTGTACACAAGAACACAGAGCTCCAGCCTGTCACTCCATATCACAAAGGTGCTCCGTTCAGACACCTCCATCCAGCTGCACCTTGCCCTTAACTGTAACTGCCATCTTTCTACCAGGAAAGCATTCACCAAGTGTGAGCAAGGTATCATGATCTGGGAGTTAGATCCCTTTTACACAAGTGATGAATCATCCCAGCAATATCCCCATCACTGCACACATTGATATTAAGCCACTCAACCCATGAAATCCAACAGTAATATCAGCCTGACAAAGTGTGACAACATCTTGATCCTCTAACAAAGGTTGTGTATATTTAATTACTCATGTGTTACTGTCATGAGCACATCAGCTTTAAAAGTATTTGACAGACTAAGAAACATCTTTAATTTACATGTGAAGCATCAGCTCAACAATATAAAGTAGGCTTTTGAAAGGGGTGAGCAAGGGTTTATGTTTTGAATGCTACTCAGCACCATACAACATGGCAAAAAGACAAACTTACATAACAGTATGAGAGTTGTGAAGTATGGCACAGCAATTGGGTTTAGTAATACAAAAATATAACCACTTATCAGACCTGTATCTGCACTTCTCCTTTCTCTAGATGGCAAAAAAACTGCTTAGTAAACAACAGCCTTTTTCCCTCAAAAGAGATAACCTACACCTAAAAAGAGCTCACCCTTGAATCTTAATTCAGACCTGAGGAAATTCCAGGAAGTATTATACAGTTAAAGACAATTTTATAGGTCCAAGCCTCAACTGTACAATCCATCTCCCCACTTCCCATTATTCCAGCTAAGGTTGATAAAGTACCAGTGGACAAAGTCTATATATTTCTGCTTTGGCTGCAGCAAAGGCATTAACACTGAGATAAGCTCATATTAAGGCTGTTGTGCCCAACATGATACCAAAATACAAACAGCCTTAATAGCAAAAAACCCAAGTTAGAAGGTCTTTAAAGCCTGTGACGTGTATCTCTGTGTACAAACACACACAGATACCAACTACCACTGTCTCCCTGCTCTGGGCCTCAAACAGACACCAAGCCCCAAGGCCTCGGAACCACTCTTAACTGCAGCCCACCCCGTACAAACAAGCCTGCCATCTAGTGTGCTACTGCTCAAAGCAGTCATGGCTTGTCATTTTGACAAGTTCTGTATTCAAGTGACTAGTAAACCTAATGCTGGTTGCTACAAAGCAGAATGTTGCTGTTGACTTCCTGGATCCAGTGTACGAAGTGCGTTATCACACCCAGCTCTCCTGTGCACTGAATTACCTTGAAGAGGTGAGCCCCAAACAAGCCTCAGATAATGTGGTCTTTGGCACTTTGATTTGTGCAGAACTTGTGGGTTAACCAAGCCCATCTCAAACTTACCATCACCAGTCCAACAGTTACAGATTCTGACAGTGGGTAATGCACTGACCACCTGCTACAAACTAACCTGCTCTGGACCCAAGAGTGGATTATTTTGAATGCCTGAAGGCCTCATGTGGAAGCAGCATGCTTAAAGATATTCAATTCCACTCCTGAATCAAATCCTAAACTTGGATTTGGAAGGCGTGCTCATTTTTAAGCTGGTACACTAGCCATTACCCAGCTAGCAGTAAGTAATTGTACTGTGAAATGTGTGCAGGCTACTGTTATATCTCAAAAGTAAGTCTTAATTGATAAACATAATCAAAAACTATCAACTACAGTTTCACAAACAAACCCACTCAGTTACTTTCCTTAAGGATTAACAAGTGGTGTGCACATCTTGTTCAATTACATTCAAGGACATGGGAATCCAAGAAGAAAGACCCAGCTAAAGGCAGAGGTGTTCTTTAATTACTTGAAATTTGACTTTACTGCATGTTTAATTGCAAGGAACTTGCTGATAGAGAACCAAGCATGCACAAGCTGTTTTTTGATATTGTCACATCTTCTAAGTCCCACTGATAAATCTGATCTCAACAAAATCAGTTATAGGATAGAGCATCTAATAAGCATGTGTTAAGCAATTAAGAAGAGGAAGTAATTCCAAGTAAAAACCATGGAGATAACTGACTTCAAGAGGAAAAAGTTTATTCAACTATTGCCATATCAGAACAATAAAGCAGCCCTTACATTTAGCCACTCATCAGAAAGGACATTACAAAACATTAACATAATGTAATAGATCAATTTTCTTTCAGGCATTTTCAAAGGACATATCAGACCCACACAATCTTCTGCTCTGGTGTGCAAGAAAAAAGCTGGAAAGGAATAAAGCAAGCAGCCAAACTTCTGTTCCCATCTGACAACAAAGCTCTGCTGTTGAGAGCCTCTTGACAGTGAAGGTGACACAAGCAGCAGCATTGAAGAGCTACAACAGTACCATTTCTGCAGTAACTGAGCCAGCAACTACCAGTTTGAGACGGCGAGTTCCTATTGCACACATTTTCAGAAAGGAAAAGCAAGGGAAGAAGACAGGCCCAACTGTGCCCTCAAATGCTCAGAAAGAATGTTCTGTACGCAGCCCGCACGGCCCTTGGACAGGCAGGTGTTGGAACTGCTGAGCAACTACAGAGCCCTCATTTACTGGGAAGCAAAGTAAGCCTTCAAGCGTCCCTTACTTGATCTCAGCAGGTCAAACTCTCTGTCCAGCAGCTCCTCCTCTGTCAACTTGGAAAAATTGTCCTCTCCAAATGGGTTCCAGCCTGACATGTCAGGCGGGTTATTGATGCTCTGCTTTGGGTAACCAGCAATTGCTTCAGCATCAGGAATACCTGACCTGTAAAGTCAGTTCAAGGAAGCAAAGAAAGAAACATCAACAGGATTATTTATCAGGGTCAAAATCTGAGACATGCTTCATTATACCAAAACACTACACAGAAGGAACACATATCCATTAACAGTTCATCCCAAAAGCATCTGAAAGCTACCTTAAAGGAAATCTAGTAAGAACCTATATAAACATGTAACCTAGTTCATAACATCAGTGAAACTGGACAAATCTAGGTTTTTTTTATTTTTAAATCAGAAAGGAACAGGGGTTTTATTTCACACACTGTTGTTCATAAGAATTCACAGGAAAGTCATTATTTGTTACCCTTTGTTAAGCAGTGCTAATCACAGTTAGTAAAATAAGCCACAAGAAACCCCTGAGCATACCTCAGGCAGAACACTCACCTGCTTGTAGGATGGGGAGGATCTGCCAGTGTTCCAGCATGCACTGGGAGTGAGCCAGGGTAGGAGATTAAGGCTGGTGCAAAGTCTTGTGGAGAGGTGATGTATTCAGGGGACTGTGCCTGCTGTGACCGCTGCTGGGCCAGCATCTGCTGCTGCAGGAGAGCCTGCTGATACTGCACCTGGGGGCACCAGGGTTGTGTTAGCAACACACACACGGGCCAGGTCCATCTCTTCTGCCCACTCACAGTACTGGACTTGCAGCCCAACAACCACCCACCATCCCACTCCAGAACACGCGGGTGCAAAGGAACTGCTCCAACAGGTCAGTAACACTGGGTCTCTTTTCCAGCCTATTACCACTTAGCTTTTTAAAATTACTGCTGCCTAAGTATATGCTACTGCACAGCACAGCATACCCAACTCTTAATTAGTAATCACAATTTCAGGACAATTTCTCCCAATTTTAAAAAAAACAGGATATGCCAGTTAGCTCCTCTTGCTCTTCAGTTAAGAATTTCATATCACTGTGTCATCTGTCACTTAGTAGTATAATGTAATTGTTGCTGTGGTCACTACTGCAAACCTTAAGCACCAATTGTTTCAAATTAGCATATACCTACTTATAAAATTAGAAAGATATCCCATCCAATTAAAACACAACTGCAACTCCAGATCAGTTTGGGTAAATTCCCCCAACTGAATACCATTTCGGATCCCCATGTTCACACTATTTACCACATCCACACCTCATTATAACTACTCACACCCTTCTCTCACTTCATCTACACAGCAGACTTACAAACACAGCCCACATTTTCAGATTGTACCCTCTGTTCCACTCATGACATACCATGGCAGGATACTGCGACTGGGCAGGCTGCTGCTGGTACACAGACTGCAGCAACAGCTGCTGCTGGACCATCTGCTGATGCACTGCTTGCTGGTACTGGAGTTGAGAAGGTAAAAACAGCTTTGAGAAGTCATGACTCCCCTTCAGAAATAGCCAGATATTCAAAGAAGCATCAATTAAAAATATCACTTTTGACTCCACAGCATTTTTCAGTTTAGATACCACATAACCAAGAACTAGCTTGCAATTCAGTCACTGCATTTTAATCACTCTGTTTAGAGGCTTTTTCCTTCCCACCTCCCCACTTGTAACAAAAAAATCACACTACATATTCAGCACTGGTCCACGTACAACCACCACGTACAAGCACGGCATAATCACCTAGGTAACTCCTAATATTTATCCCAAGCACCCTTACACATAGATAAAGCTTTCATTTCAGCCACACGGTGGCGATGCAAAGCAAGCTGGGATTCAGGGTAAAACTGCAGAAACAAAACAGCATAAAGCAAGCAACTTCCTAGGATGAGCATTCCAGGGCCTACAAAGGGCCAGAGCTAAGGTACAAAGGGACAGGAGCTCTTTTAGCAGGAAAAACCACAGTCAGCAACAGCAGAAATGCTTAAGCAGCACATGATTCCAAGTGCATTACACCAGTAAGCGTAAGGTGTGTGTCAGACACGCCTAACAGATGGAGATGTGACCGTACCTGCTGAATGTAAGCGTCCTGCACGGTGGGCTGGTGCTGCTGGTGGTGCAGGTGGTGCAGCTGCTGCAGCCTCCAGTCTCCCTGCTGCAGCTGCTGCAGGACCCTGTGCTGCTGCGGCCCGTGCGGGGTGGTCCCTTGGCACTGAGAGAGCTCTTGGCCGTTCCCGGGGCGCGTGGTTCCTGCGACAGTCACACAACACTGCTGACAGCCCCATCCCACAACTCCAGCCACAGCTCTCCCTGGCAGCTACCTCTTCACTCAACACTTCAAGGTGACACAGCCCATGAGCTTCCCTGCCCACCCTGACACCTAGGACAGCTGTTAGATGCCAAATTCGCTTCCTCCAAAAATACTTCCAGGCCTGCAGATGAACCATTTCTACTTAGAAGATAGCGGAAGCTTCCTCTGGTCTCACAACAGCAAGCTGGGTTCCAGACTTCTGCTTTACTAACACTCAAGTTACACACTGTAGCACCTCAAACCCTTACCCTCAAAGTGTACAGCTATGTATGTACACAAAACAAAACATTTTTTTCTTTAAGGGAACTATTGGTTCACCTGTCATGCTCCATTAAACCGAACACCTGACTGCTTTGGACATTCAATTGTTTTTGCAGCCACTTAAGTAAACAGTTACCAACATAAATCAATCTCCTGCATGCTGTTTATATTCTCAAGTGCCCAGGAATGATCCGTTCCTTGTCAGAACAGGAAAAAATCTTCCAAGTTGGATGCTACTTACATCCCATCTAGAAAAAATTGTTCACACTGGGACACAAACAAACATTCTCAGTGACCTTTTCATACTTCTCAATACCAGCCCTGAAGCCACTCTTCCTGTACTGTAATAGACACATAACAGCACCAAGCGCAACTTTAAAGTGTTCAAGATAAAAATGATACCTATTTAAGTGAGTATTTATCAGAGCCATAACCCTTCTGGAATGAGAAAGAAGAATTCATAAAGGATTTCTTCAAAACCCATTTCACTCAATTGTGTCTCCCCCAGTGACTCCCCTCTATTGCACTCAGTGAAATGTGAAATCAATCTGTCAGTCCTTAGAGAAGTGATATTTTTACACGGTTCCAGCCTACAAATACCACCAACATACTGTTGATATCTCATGACTTATTGAGGCATAGGAGAATATTTTTCCTACTACAACAAAAGCAGTTTGTTAGAGAAGAGTTTCATACTTTTTGTGAATTAATTTCAACTTAAAAGTGACCCTGAACTCTCAGTGAGAAAGTTCATTAAACACCAGCAGTAAGCATAATGAAAACACACCTTTGCTTCTCAATAATGTGGATTTAGTTTTTGTGCCACCTGGCCAAACTTCCAACTCACATATTTCAAGTCTTTTGTAAAGGATGAAGATTTGATTTCTGGTATATAAGGAAAGGCAGATGAATTTGAGTTTTAAAGGCTACCCCTATTAGATCAAGGAGACGAAGAAATGTGAGATTCATTCTTCATATATTTTGGTCCATCCTTTAACTTCCTTAAGTTACCTTTTTGCCCACGATTACTAAATTCCCCAGGAACTTGTACTTTGACAGGAGTTGCTGAGCTCTGGATTGCCAGCACGCTGGAAGTGGCAGTGCTTGAATTGGCCTTTGGTCTTTGCCGCGGTGCAATTGAGGTTTCTGTTGGTCCAACAGTATCTGTTAATCTGAAAGGGAAAATTTCCCCAAGTAAGATACTTCATAAAAAGACAACTATTTCTTCTTCTAATTGGACACAGTACATGTCTTAATAGCTCAATCATGTCTTAACCATGAGCTACTCTACTTCTACATTGCACTTCGGTACCTTAAGTTTGCTTCCTAAAACTCTACCCAGCACCCCTGGCAGCTCTAGGATATGACTAACACAGAATACCATTAAGAAGGAGCCATGCAGCAGCCTTTTTCCCAAGGAGATCATGACACTAGATGGTATCTCCCTGAATAATCTCCTCTCAGTTCCCAGCAGTGAGTGGGAGTCAAGTCCTGACTAGAAACGTTGACTGTTCATACAGACAGGAAATAAAGGAAAATCTCATCTCTTAACTCATTTCTACTTCCACTCATTTCTTGTGTTTTCATTTCTATTTTTTGTAAATAGAGCTAACAACTTCCATTAACAAGGAATAAAAGGGCAAAGGAATCATTAAGCACACACTATACCATAGCAGAAATCAAAAGCATCAATAGGAAGTCCCAATGTTATCGGTTTGTTTTCACTAACAAGGACAAAAGGGACTACTTTGGTATAAAACTGGAACTTCTGGAAAAACCCACAAAATAACCAGAAGCAAAACCCAACAAAATCCATTTACTTTCATTAACCAGGCTCTCAGTTTTTCCTCCCGGGATTCTCAATATAATGAAAAAAGCAAAGGAGTGGAATTCAAAGGGAGACTTGAAGCTCTTACAATTGCAGTTTACCTAATGACTTCTACTAAAGTAATATTTCATTTATTAACAAGCATTTGCAAACAGGTTTCAGACCAACCTGTAGTTTAACAATCTTTGCAAAAAAAAAAAAAAAAAATGAAGTCACATCTTCTCACCTTGCTTTTATTTGGCTTTTTCTAGCAGCTGCCTCACTAGCTGTCATGGGTTCAGGGAGAGATGAAGGGACAGGAGAACTCTTGGGAAAAACAAATTTAAATAAATTAAAAAAAATGAAATCCTGAAACAAAAAAATCATTACATATTGAAAAGGAATACTAGGGTTTAAGACTTTCATGTTACAAGGCTTCCTGCTCAACTCACAGCTGTAGATTAAATGAGTTTTAATTTAACAGTGTCTCTACGCTCTCTCATCCATTGCAGAAATAAAACCAGAACACGACTGGTCTGTTTTGTCAACTACTTCACTCCATTTACACACTAACAACTATCAACAATAAAGTGCAACATTTTCTTCAGACATTTTCATGTGACTGCACAGAGCAGACTTACTTCAGCCTCAAGCTGAAGAACTAAATTCCAAGTCCAATCTTTGGAGGAAACTGTTTTTAGCCCACTTAGCTCTTCCACTGCAACGCAAATTCCAGAAAACCATTCAGCATCCAAGCTTCCCTGGGCATTTAACTTACCCCCTTCTCAAATAAATTCCTGAGTGAGTCACCCAAACCATATTTTACCAAGGAAAACGGCAATTTTGGGGGAGACAGTACAAAGACCATCTCTAATGACAAATGCATGTACAGCATGCAAATCTAAAAAATCTAGTCACAAATAGTAGAGACAGTTACTTGTCAAGTACTTCAAGATTTCCTTCTTATTTTTTTAACATGTGTATCCAAAAGGCAACATTCACACTTACTGAACACCTCCTTCTACGAGGATAAAGGAAGCCAAAGGGATCTCAGGAAGTTCACTTGTCTGCCCCTGAAGGCAGAGCTCACTATAATTGACTGCTGCAAACTCAAAATTTGAGATGGATTTTTCCTGATGCTTCTCTTGAGAACCACTTCATAATAATCAACATTAGTGATGTGCCTTCAAATTCCATCACAGAGTAATTACATTTGTGAAGGAGGTGACTTATGAGACAAAGTTCACACTTGCCAAGGTCCAACTCCCATGGTTGGCCTCCCAAGGCCAGGAATACAAGCTAACTCAGGCACTGCTCTATTTGCCTTCAGTTCACTGGGGTCCTTCCAAGGGACTAACACATTTGCTAAGGATGATTGAGAAAAAGGGGTTGCCCAAAGCAAACAAATGCTCTTGACACTACAGTTACAACATGAAACCCTCTATTGTCAACAAGTTTAAGTTCTGTAGTGTATTTCATACTAACTGTATTAAAGGAAGAGATTACTAATGACTAAAAGTCATTTGCATGATGCAGTATCAATAGAGTCCATGAAGCTACTCTGCCAAAATTAAGAACATGTTTTGTTCAGAGCTCATACTGCGTGTACACAACAGCAGCTTCAAGTCTTCTCTGCTATGTCTTACATTTAGAAGTCAGGTTTATGATTAAATTGAAGTGATCTCTCAGCAATCTGACAGACTTTTCTCAATGCTACCTACATAATACACTGAAAATACTGAAAAAATTAAAGACTACTTACATTAATATTAGACACGGGACAATCCTTTTTGGCAATTTTAAAGGCAAAGTAAGACACTTGAAAAATATCAGGTCTCTTCTCTTGGTCTGGTTCAAGCATATATCCTGTAAAATTGGCAAGACCATCCGTTAAATGTCACATCAGCTGCCCAGGAGGAAGACTTGCTCATACTCATTCCCCTGGCTCCCTTCCAGTGCCATTTCAAGGAGTTTGCTCTAGGCTTCTGAAATCCCTCTGCAGGCAGCCCCTCAGGTCTGTGCCCTGGGGCACAGTCCTCCGCGGAACAAGAGGACAAGCAAGGCTCCCTTCCAAGGCCAGTGCAGGTCACAGCCAGGAGTGACTGCCACGCTCCCTCAGACTGCACCTCCCACCACAGTCACTCTCCTCCAGGAGCAGGACCTGTGTTTCCCTGGCTCCAGGAGATGAAGGCACTGCTGTGCTGCCCACACACTTACTGATCAAACAGTGCACGCTGTGGGAGTACCGTGAGCTGTCCGGGATGGTAAAGCTGCCGTCACAAATAGCAACTTGGCTTTCTCCAAAGGGAAGGGAAAAGAAACAGAGTTTATACAGCAAGCAGCCAAGGGCCTGTAAAAGACAAAGACGGGCACTGTGAAGGGATGAGAGCAAGCCTTTTACACAAGAGAGCAGCACCAGTGAGACACAAACTTCATCCTGGCTACAGCTGCTGCTTACATGTTGTGTAGAACCCGCACTATTGAACAGTTCACGTGACAAGCTGATACATCAAGCAGTAACACAACTTTCTTTTCCACTCACTCCTATATAGATAACAAACTACAAAATCAGGGCATACCAAGAGCTGCATATTCTCAGTGTCACATCACCTGGAGATACCCCACTAGCCTTTGCACTCCGTTTATTTTCTTCACTGCACAGCACCTAATAAAAACACTTTTCTTGATCATGCTGCCAACAGGTTTCCACAAGAAATCTCTGGGGACCACCAAGCAGCAACTAGGGCTGACAAAAAAAGACAAACTCTAAATCACGTTCCCCTTCCTTCTAAATAAAAAAATCAAACGTGGCACTCATTTTCCTTACCAAAGAGTTAACTATCCAAGATCTCTACTATATTCTGTGTTCTTTAGCTGCATCATGTGTTTTATTTTCCAAGAACTAATTTTTCAGTCAGTCAATGCTGCTTTTAATTGCCTCTCATGAATTAGTTCCATACTACATGATTTTTTGCTTACCCAGATATCTGCCTTGGTAGTAATTGGCTTTCCTCCATACAGATTGATCATCTCAGGAGCTCTGTATGACAGTGTTGTGTACCTAGCGATGTAAAATAAAGAGAGGACATGGCTGAAGACTGCCTCAGAACTGCAAGCGTGTTTCCCCCTATCTGCCACACACACACCAACCACACACAAGTTTCAGATACATGCCTGGAACTGCCTCACATAATCCGAGTCATTTACTGCATTTGCAGCATCACAAAGAATATTCAAAGTAGCAAGATGTAATGAAGAATAAGTAATAGGTCAGCTAAAATTTGCCTTTACTGTTATTTCCCCAGAAGTGTATACTTTTCCAAAAGTCACTGTGCATAAGCAGCCAGTCACCTGGAAGGTGTGATTCAAGGGTTCTACAAGAGCTTTCCTAATACACACCGGAGCATACAGAATGCAGACTTCAGAAAAAACTAACATCTCAAAACAACTGCTAAAGTTGTTCAAATACTTTAGAGTAGAAAAAAATCTCCACCATTTTCTAAACTTGAGAAGGAGCAGCCTGTATTTACTCCTCTGCAGTAGTTAGCCCAAAGGACAAAACCATACTAATACACGATTTCAAGAGTATGTGTTCCACTCTTTTACTATATTTATGCCAAAATTAATTCAAGATCGATCATTAAGTTAAATTCATATTAATGGTACGTGCACACCACACAACAATACATGGGGTTTTCCAGCAGAGTCATCGCTTATGATAGGTCACCTAAAAGTAAACTTACTTTTTAATTTCTTCTTCAACCATATTAACACCATCTTTCTGCGGATGCAGGTATTTGTTAGTGGCGCTGCCGAAGTCACAGAGAACGTAGTTCCCGCTATCGTTTAACAGTAGATTTTCCACCTTGAAAGGAAATCAATACACAGAAAAGTTATGTTAAAATACCAGCATTAATTTCCAAGTGTTACTATATGTTCTCACACAAACAGGAAGTTTTCAGAAAAATCAATTGATAGACTTAGTTTTAGCATCAAAAACTTATTTTAGTGTCTCTGTTTACAGCCTCTGTAGTCTCTCTGTTTCAAGTCTGGTTTAGTCTCTCTGTTTACAGCTCCATCCACAACAAGTTCCTAACCAGTAGTCAGTCTTAGGTATTGAAATACCTTCTATATCCTCAATGCTTTTCAGGTAGATGATTGATTTTAAGCCAGATTCCCTTTTCATGGCATTCATACCTTCAGATCCCGGTGAACTATGGGCGTTTTGCACTGATGCAACTGAGCAACAGCTTCACAGGTGTCACAAAATATCCTCATGACTTCTGACTCTGTGAAACCTGTCTGTAGACGCTGGTTCATCTGGTTCACAACTTGTCCAGCTAAAGAAACCACAAGAGAAATGTCTTTCAAGTAATTCCTATCAGGTACAGAAGACTAATATGCACCAAGTCCACGAATGAGATGCAAGGAAGTTTTCCTATCACTGTATTTAAACAAAAGCAACCTGGCTTTCCAAATGGCTTGTTATGGTACAGATTGCACAAACCATAATAATTACCACTCCTACTGCAAATATAATGCACACACATCTCATCTCAAAGTATTCAAGCACTACAGACCGCAGGGTGGCTTTTCTTCCTAAGCTCAAAGTATTTACTTTGTACTTGCAGCACTTGTTCCAGTATCTTCAGCTATTTCAGTTAAACACTGTCTCATATTATGTCCAATCACCCTAAACTTTAGACAAACTTCACAAGTTAAACTCAATGGCAAGTTCATTCCATATGAACTTAGAGCATATGTGTGGGGGGCAGTGGGGATCCAAAAACTACTTGTTTTTACACATTGTTTGAAAGAAGGTTACATTATAAGGTGTGAGACAACAGGACTATTTTCTTTTAGCTGGCATTATCAACACTGACTGTGCTATGCTCATTTATAACAGGTCACCTGGCAGGTAAGAGTCAAGTATCTTCAATGTTATCATCTAACCCAAAAACAACAAAGCAAGAAGAGTGTGACAAGTTTGGCAATCTTTCCCCTAGAGTATGTTCCAACTACCTGTTGATTAGCACAGACAGCAGAACACGCACCAATTTCCCTTCATACTTAGAGAATTAATTTCCCCATTCCTAATCATACTCAGTCACAGAGGCAAGTGAATCTCACTTTTACCTTTTCCTCAGAGCTCAGCAGCTCAGTGCCAACAGGAGAGTGTCACGAACTAGTGGGATTCCAGACATGAGATATCTATGTTCACCTCTTACATGAACTGGTTTAACAGTTCTAAGTAAAATCCCAGGTGATCCTACAAACATCTTCCCTGCCTTTTCTCTGAAAACTCAGGAGCTCTCTTACCTCGGCAGTATTCCATGAGGATGAGCACCTCCCAAACATTATCACTTATCGAGTTGACAGCACAGTCCAAATAGGTCACAATGTTCTTGTGCCCAGATAACTCTTTCTGAAAAAGAGAATGCAAATTACACTTCATTACCAAAAAAAATTAAAAGAGGAAGAATTTCAATTGACACTGCAGCAATGGATGAAAGTTCTTTTGCTTGGGAACCAGATGTACTGACCCAACTGACTGTGATACCAGATACATTTTTAATAATTCCTTCCGAAGTTAATGACACACCAACCCTAAACACAGCATTACTTTCTGAAACTAACAGTGCAGAATCAGAACCATAAGGTCAAAACAGACCAGGATCTAGAAAGAACTATCACTGCAGAGGCATTAGGTGTGTGTATACCACAGACTGATTCATTCTGCAGTCACAAGTAATGGCCTTCTTACCATAATTGCTATTTCTCTCTTGCATATGTTGAGATCTGGCACATTGTTAACACACATCCGTTTCAGTGCACAGCGTATCCCACTGTGGGTGCGGACCAGGAACACCGTCGAGAAGCCACCTGGAAAACGGAAGTGTAAATAAATGCAGCTACTGGAGTTTGTAATTTCTGTAGTCAACACGACTACATGCTAAGGAACGAGTAAGAAAGACTGTGTCGGTCATTAAGTGATGAGTGACAAACACTTTAAAAAGCTAAAGATTTGCTATCACACTCCATTAATCTAAAGTCAAATCTTCTTGACAAAATACATAAAGACTTTATTATTTTCTCAAAATATTACATGAAAATATTTTCTCAATATTAAATGAAAATCATCTGAAAAGCATTTTCACATTCAAACCAATTTATAAAGCCCAGTGCAAACTACATATACAGGTATTAACCCTGAAGTACTTAGAGTCATCCAAAAACCTGAACCAAGTGAAGGTATTCTCCAGATATTCCAAATTTCTAAATCCCCCAATATTCAATAAGGGTTAATACTAATTCCCTAAATCTACATTTTAAAACATAAAAAGTAAAATATTAAAACAAGATAAAGTCTTGAGAGATGCTGAAGAAGTCAAGCAACTTCCCAGGTTTGCCTCAAGAGCCCCCCTGCACTCCCAGACGGTGCAAGCAGTCAGCTCTGAAACAAGTGTTTGTATTTAAACCACACTAAACACACCGAGTACAATTCAGCATCTTCTCACAACCAGTCCCACCAGGAATGTTCAGTCCAACCGTGGCATAAACTGCAAGCCAGAAGTTCAGTCCACCTTCCAGCTTCCCAGTTTGAGGGGATTTTATCCTCTTTGCTGGTAGAGAAGAATTACTGAGGTAGGAATTATACCCACAAGCCAAGTGAAACAGCCTTCACAGCAAGTACTGCCAAATGATTGGGCAAACCGAAGGGAAAAATCAACACTCCCCTTTCTTTTCTGTCTTCTGTTAGTCCTGCCTACTGCTCAAGGAGGTCACACTGGCATCGCCTCAAGGCTCACCCGCACAGCTTTCCCACAGTTTTAGGAAATCCACCTCAGAGAAGAGCTCACAAAAACCCATGCCTTCCTTAAGTGACTGCTGCCTGATCGCATGCCAACTACACCATGGGAACGTTCAGCCAGGGCAGCAGCTCAGGTACAGAGTCAGGACAGAAATATGTAAATTAGAGCGATTAACTCCTGTGATAATCAGGCAGCCAATTGAAATGCACGCGTTTCATGTCTCCTGATAGCATCTGCAAGCAGTGTTTATCAAGTATAATGCACCTCATTTAATGCAAGTCTCACCAGCTTGAGCAAACAAGCACATAATCACTTCCACTCAAGAAGTTAAGCTCTATTAAGAAATTTCCCTTGAAGATTAAATATTTATTACTTTAAAACTTAATTCCTCATTTAGTCAAATGCGATGCTACGCTGTCAAAACAGAATTACTGCCAATTTTAGTACAACAGCCCTAAGGCCCTTCCAAAAATTTCACAGGACACACACTCTTCTTTGCTCAAGCTCTAATGCTGAACTCCAGCTGGGGATGAAATGATCCAGAAGGGCTCCCTAACACCAGCATGGCGAATCATGTGCAGACCTTCTTTACTGGAAGAGGTTTTGAACTATCCTCGCAATAAAAGTACTTCCTTTTAAGCACCTATATTTGACCAAACCCATAAAGCAGTACTTGGGTAACACACAAGAGTCATAACGATAAAATAACAATCACTTCCTGGCTTTTTAACCAGTTTTTACAGCCTTAAAATTCTCTCTGACTAGCAGAAGGACAAGAAGGAAACGCCAAGTCTCAAGTTCCCCAGACAACAGTTCTGACGTAACCTGAGCAGACAGGACTGCGTAAGAACCATCAATACAACGCAGTGAAAAGCCCCTAAATCCTCAGCCAAGCGCTGCTCTCGCCATTAGGTGGCAATATCAGCCAACACTTGAGGGCTGGGGAGCCGTAAAAGAAGACCTGGTCCTGGTTTTGGCCAGAAGACCTGTGACCTTGAACGGTTTTCCATCAGTAAATATCAACACCATAAAAACTCTTTCCTCAAAGGGCCAAGTGGCACAACTCTGAACCAAAACTCACTCAGTGAACTTCATCTCAATGCAAGAATTCTCACTGTTCCCCTTCCCATTCTCTCCCCCATCCCACGGAGCTGCCTGGGCCTCAGTGGCCACCTGGGTTTAGAACACAAAAGGCTTGTAGGAGCTTCATCTCTTTCAGTCCTTTATTTCCATCAAACTCATCTGAGCACAAAATCCTCAAAAGTTACACAGGACAGTCACATTGCACTTTTCTCTGAAATATCTGCTAAAAAGCAAATACATAAAAAAATATATATATTAAAAAATATATATATAAATATATAAAAATATATATAAATATATAAAAATATATATTAAAACATATAAAATAAATATATAAATATATACATATAAATAAATATATACATAAAATAGTATCTAAAGTTATATTAGCCAGTAGATACCTAGCAGAATTAAAAACTCTTTACAAAGTTAACACTTCTTTCTTAACTTTTCCCCTTGAACCGTCATTTCTGTCAACTTACCTATTCCCTTTTGGGATCTTATTATCAACTAAATGGCAATGTTTTGCCTTTCTTTCCTGGGCTGGGTTTTGTTTGTTTGTTTTTAATGAAATTCTACATCAGCCACACTTGTCTGTTTTTTCCCTTTGCATATTTAAGGTCAACCTTGACTAATTTCACAGGCCTCAACATTCGAATTACACTTCATCATGTCACATTCCTGAAACTCCAACCAGGAAGCAGTGTAGCTGTCCAAATTCCAAGTACCCCATTTGCTTACTCAGGTAGAACAAAATAAGGCTGAAAAATCTTCCAGCACCTTTACCATCTTTCAGACTGCTGAGAGCCATTTTGTGGAGATAGTCTAGAATAACATCAACAAACACTCTGAATAAAGCTATGCATTATTTTAGATATACAGACAATTAACTTCTTTTTTAAATAATTAAAAAAAAAATAGAAGTACCAAATGCTGTTCCTCTAAGTAGTGCATCCCTTGGCTATTTATTCTGACAAGTAGTCAATCCCTGGCTATATATTTATTCATTTATTATATATATATATATAAATTCCAGTGTATTCATCTGTGTTCTGAATCCACTTCTGCCTTGAGCTATATTTTCACTGCTAACTTACTCTGCATCACTTGATGTCTGGACCACGTGTACACGTCTCCTCCCTGTTAATTCCAGAAGCAGATTTCCCAAGATCAGGCTGACCCGCAGCCAGAGCCACCCCACTCCAGAGATGACCCACCTCCAGAGCTGCATAGCCTCCCAAGCACTGTAGTTTGCAAGCCCAATGCTCTGGAGTGAATCATTTTATGGGCTACAAATCCACCCAAAATACAAAATAAGACCAGCTGGAGCATGAATGCCCTTCAAATAGGCCTCCCAGCAACCAGAAGAAATAAAAACTTCCTTCAAGTCCATAATGAAAGAATCCTCAAAACCTCGAAAAGTGTTTCTAGTGCATGCTCTTTGCTGGGAAACAAAGGGAACCCTGACCTCTATAGCTTTATGAGGTACTCAAGACACAAAAGAAGTCAGTGTCCATAGCACAGGACACCTAAGAAGAAATTCCAAAAAGGACTAGAACCCATGCCAAGAGCTGTTTCTTGCAGCTCAGTTTTGATCACATCTCCGTGCCATATATGACAAACACAGGCATTCCTGGCTCTCAGATTCCTTCTGTGATCCCCACACACTGCTAGGATGCCACCCCCCCTCACAGCTGCTCAGCTTCTCTCGTGGCGCACTGCTACGCTGCCTCTCACTCTGCATGTTCACTGACATCCACTGGGATAATTCCGGGCACTTGTACTAACCCTCCCAGCCTCCCTCCTCCCCACACAGACAGCAGGCCTTCCCCCAGAGGCACTGCCTTCTCTCAGTCAGTACACCGCGCTGCAGGCACGTGTACTAAAAGCTACACTAAAAGCAGACACAAGAAATACCTGACTTTTTTGTAGACAACACTATTTAATTCTTGAAGCTATAAAGATTTTTATATAATTTGTGAGAGCAAAACCTTTAAAAGCACACAGAATTCAGCCACTTGATTTCTTTATCAGCCTTGGTCATAAACACACGTGAGACACAGCTCCACCCAGAAGAGCAGTTGACAGATGTTGCCTCTAAGCTTGCACTCTCAGCATTCCCAAAACCAAGGCAGAAATAGCTCCCTACTTCTAAAATAATGCATTTCTACAGACACATTTGGGAGTTGAATATTTCTCCACTTTCTTTCAAGTGTGCAGACAATGCATTCCAAGGGACATACCACTGCTCCTTTTCCCACTGCCCACACAAATTCCCACCATGTAACAAGCTGACTATCAAGGCTAGTTTAGACAAGCAGCACTGTTTTCCCCAACTCAGTATCTGCTCCTAGGCAGTGCTGGAAAAACAGCAGCTGCAAATCACAAGCCAGCAGGACAACACAGTGCAGCCCCAGCAGGCAGGTCTGCACCTCTGTGTTAACAGCACTGCTGCCCTGCCTCGAGCAGGCACTCCCACATATCAGTTCTCCTGGCTCCAGCTACAGTCCCAAAAAGCTCTGACAGAAGCATCAGAGACCTGCGGCATCCACAGCACTTCAAGTTACTGAGTGAGCTGGGAAAGCTGAATTAAGGTCTGCTATAGATTTTGTGAAGCTTCCTTATTTAGTAACACCCATGCACCAGACTTGCCCAGAGGCCAAACTTCAGATGCTCAAGCTTTGGTCCAGTGAACAGCAAAAGGAACAGAGCTCCATGTCCTGCAGTACAGCACATTATACTCCTCACCCTACCTGCTTCTCAGGAGTACCCAGGTGACTTACCAGACATACTGCACTACTGCAGTGACAACACTGCTTCCGTGTCCCCTTCTGCCTGACTGCCTCGGCTACTCTGCTGTTGAGAAACAAAACCCACCAACTTCCTAATGCAGAGAAACTTGCTAACCATTTGAATTGAACACAGCTATTGGAACAGACACACCTGCAATTCCTGCAGTATTCTAAGTTTAAGGAAAACGAAACCAGATTGACTGAATAGCTGATTTAATGCATGCTCTAGAAGAAGGCAAGCATTTGATATGCCCTGGAAGGAATAAGTCTTATGCACCCAAGACAAAACATGCTATTTCTTAGGGTAGAACTGATCCCTTTACCACATATTCTGATTAGAAAAATACAAAAAACCACTTCAAAATTTCAATTTTGAACCAAGCTGCCTGAGAATTAGTCACAACCACTGTACTACGTTCATGTATTATGCCATCACCTCCTCTTGCTGTTCCCTGGGATAAAAATAGACTAACACCTTTACCTCTATAACTGTATGTAATAGATGCTTGTATGTAACTAACACTTCCTTCCTGTCTACGAGGAAGGTAGCACAGAACACAACTAGCAGCTCACTAACAGTTCAATTACATATCAGAATGTTAGCCTCCATTCACCTCCAGAAATCACACTGTAGCAGGACCTAACACTTGAGTATTAAACAGGTCTTAGCTCAACAAACTGCAAGTAGGTAATCAGGGTAAAATCTGGCAACAAGTCACAATCCACCAGGCTTCATTCAAAGACATTTCTTAGGGCTGTGCTATCATACAGACACTCACTACTGAATTATTAAAACCTGAAGCTAAATGTGACACAGTGAAGGGTACTGTACTTTTTGCAAACAAAAAGAATCAGAGCTTTCTGCTCACAATGCCTGTCCAAATATTTCTGTTTGCAGACACTAATGCAGTGTCCTCCCAGCCTCAGTGCAGAGCAGCAAACACCTCAGCTCAACACAGATACCTCACACAGTTTAAAGACAGAACAGGTTGGGCATCTTCTACTTCAGTGCCCATGGCACCATCTTCCAGCCTGCAAACAACACTAAGTTCCAACAAAGTAAGGATCTTTGGGGTGATTTTTACTTTGGAGATGTACAGTCATGCAAGTAACCCATGTATTTTCTTCCAATTCTTTCTACCTTTGCAAATGCACCTCTTGCACATCCCAGTACATTCAAACAGATGTGCTTTCACTTCAATAGCATGTCAGCATTTTTAAAGAGAGTTTCCTCTGTACAGTCCCACGAAGTTCTGTTGAGTTTTTCATCCACATTGCATTACAATCCTCATAATTATATCCCTAACTTGATTTTTAGCATGTCCCCAGCTGGCACAAAACAAGTTCTGCAATCAAAAAAAATTTCAAGAAATAATCCACATTTCTGAAGTCAAGAAACACTTGTCAGGAGTGACAGCTGTTTGCAGGAGCAACCAAGATATTTCTCCAAGAGACAGAGCTTCATGCCACCAACACTTCCTTTTCCTAACACTAAGATTCAAAACCAAACACTAACATACACCAGAAACTTAACAACCAACCTGAACACTATTTTTTGTCAGGTCAAAACTGTGACTAAACATTTACATAAAGGGATTACGCTGTGTAATCTAGGCCAGAAGTGTTAATTCAATTCCATTTCACTGTGCCATTAAAGCTTTAGTCTCTCAAACTTCAGTCCACTGGACACATCAGGTTACTAAAGATGTAACCAGGTGATGCCTTCAGGCAGGATGTGCTTCTTGCTCAACTTTTCATAACAAAGCTTTTCAATCTACCCAAGACATTGGCAAGACACCTGCAATGAACATCCACTATCACAGTTCACAAAAAAAAAACCAACAAAAACAAACAAAAAAAACCCAACAAAACCAAACCACCCCCCAAAACAAAACAAAAAAACCAACACCAACAACCAAAAAGCTAAAAAATTTTCAACAGCAGTTTTATCTTCAACATGTTTCCCCCCCTCTTCTGTGACTTTTTCCACCTAACTCAGCTCCCTCTGTCGTTTGGTCTGACCTGAAAAGAGGGAGTTGGGAAACCACAACAATGACACGATCTATGCGCATAGGCTGGACAGAAACATGGAGTTTGCCATCCTACAACACTGAGGAGCGTGAATTCAGGTCACTCTAGAGATGGATTTCCAATGTCATTTGCTAAGTTACTTTTTCCTAAAACTTGATTTCAACTCCAATATAATCAACAAATGTCAAAATCAGTCACCAAATGGTTAAATCAGTGGGTACAGATATATTACACAGCTACGATGCAACCACTTTGGAACTAAATTCCATTGTCATACCACATGGTTACCAACCAGTTAAGAAAACAAACATCACACACTTATTTGCTATGTAGTTTGCTTTGCATGTTCCTTAAAATCACTGTTTTACTTGCGTTTAAATATGGTACCACAAAAATTGAAAGCAGAGCAAGTCAGAGAAGGGATCTCCAAGCTCACGTCACTGATCCACTGATTGTCCCAAAGCTGCCATGGCACAGAAACAAGGCACAGCACACAGTGTCCAGCTCCAGCCCAAGGGCTGGTTCCATGGCACCCTGGACAAGTGCCACCTCTGGTTGCAATACAAAGACAAGAGCCACCAGGCCATGCAGATAGACAAAGCCATTGCTAATGCCAGAACCATTTCAGAATAAGGCAGATGTCACAGGAAGATTCTCTGGTTTGCTATTTGTCTAAGGCATCTTGCACATACTGAATTAGTAAAGTAAAACCCATCTCTTCACTGCTAGAAAGAGTCCAACTCACACATTCCCACCTGAGTGTAGTCACCAGGGAATCCACTGACCACTTTTCATAAGTGAGCATGATCAGAACTGGACTGACTGGCAGGAATTAGTGTTAAGAACATCGAATATGAATAACTGAGGCAATGAGAAGAAGGATGTTTATTATCTCACTTATTCTGTAGCTGTCTGCAAATACTTAAATCAAAGGAGTATGCCCAGATACAAACCTATTTGGCATAAGATCAACAGGGGGCCAACAGAATCTCAGCATCATAGAATCAGCTGGGTTGGAAAAGACTTGGGAGATCATCAAGTCCAACCCTTGATCCACTATCACCGCGGTTACTAGACTGGGGCACTAAGAGCCACATCCAGTCTCATCTTAAAAAGCTCCAAGGATGGAGAATCCACCACGTCCCTGGGCAGCCCATTCCAATGCCTTATTACCCTCTCTGTAAAGAATTTCTTCCTAAATAAACTTTCTCAAGAGCACAGTATCTGAGATCCAACCTGCTTGCACCAATAAAGAGAACTATAAACCCTTTTAGGTAATAACACTTCCTTAGCATCTGCATGGGGGCAGGCAGTTCTTGAAGCTCTACCTATGCTGAATACATCTGAATACTTCAATTTGCACATAAAACACCTCTTAAGACTTCCACCCCAATTACCTTACGGCACTTTTATGCTTGGGATTCTAAACTTCACACTGTGACATCTGACAACCTAAAAAGACACACTGAAACTTCTAAACCATATAAGCAGCTTGGTCGCTATGCTGCAGTGGCAAGAGGACTCTGAGTATCAGAGTCAAGATTATCAAAATCATTTAATACTTCTCGTACACCTACCATGTTTCAAGGCAGAGCCAGTCAACAGCAAGAACTCAGAACAAGGCAGTTTTTCATTATATGTACCAAGCTGCAGACTCATGCTTGTGAGTAAGTCTCCAAAACTTAAAATGCTAGAATCTAAACTCAAAGATGTCCTTCAACAAAAGGCTCCTCTTACAAATCCCGCTACAAAATTCCATATCAGTTTAACAGAAGAGCAAGTCATATGAAAGACTTAAAATACTGCATTTGATGGAAAAATAAAGAAAGCACAAAGCTGGGAGGATAATACTGTGGATTCACACCAAAATTGGAGGCACCTGAACACATCTACAAGCCCAAACCAAATCAGATGCAGCACACTACTTCCTTTTGAGTTGCTGTTTGGTTACATTGCTTTTAGAACTACCATAACAATACAAGCTTGCTCTTCTATCTTCAGAGTGCCTAAGAAACCTCTGGATAGCTCATTCTGGGACAAAATAATCCTCCTGCTGCTTCCACAAGTTCTCATGAAGTAAAGGCCAAGTGATAACCCATCTAAACTCACCTCAAGGTGAAAGTCTCAACTCTACAGACACAGACCGTGCTCCTGAGCTCTAAGGAGAGACAGAAGGGCTTTGCAGGATGCAATTATTTCATTTGCTTTTTTCCAAACAGCTTGTTTTCCTGCACATCATGCACAAACCCAGAACTGATCCTCTGCCTAATGCTGACATACTAAATTTCATTCACTCTTCTAGTCTCATGAACACATGCTGTGTTCAGTCAGGTCCTCACACATGTATGTCAGAAGAGTAATTTAGTGCCTTATATTGTTTAGTGATCTATTTGCTGCATACTGCTTTCATATTTACACGCAAATAAATTACCCAAAACAAGAAAAAAAACCTTGTTTAGCAACAGTTTCTCTAAATACATGCACATTCAGCTTTTCAACCTACAGCAATTGCAAAAGAACGTAATTAAATGTCATATTAATCACTGACTTCCGAAGCTATTTTTGTTTCATAAGAAAAGAGGCACAGTCCTGCAACAATTACTCACTAGAACTGCTACTGAAAGACAAGATGCACAGATAAAAATCACAGTCCAAGCAGCAAATTAAAAAAAATGACAAATGAAATGAGTCAGTACAACAGACCCAAAATAAACCAGGAATTGGACCATTCCTATGTGTTGGTAACATAACTCCTAGAGACTTGCGTATTAGTTTCTAGGCACCACAGGAACAAATTCATCCATTAAAATAATGTGCAAGTTTGGAAGGAAGCCCAACATACACATGACTGAATAAAATCTCCTCAAGTCCTGGAATATCAGAATTCCTTTCGTATTTTTGTGTGTGGCAATCAAGGCATAGCACGTTACAAAAGCTATGAGGAAGAAACCATCTCACAATGAGGATGTTCCACACTCTACCTGTATCTCTTGTACAGACTTGTATGACTTGGGGCAAATCCCTTCATCTTCCTTTGTTTCTCCGTCTGTGGAGTAACGTCTCTCCCCGAGGCAATGTGATGCTCTTCTCAGCAATACCAGGTCTGACACCTCTTGAAGAGGTGTTCACTCTCCCGTGAGCCTACATCATCAATTCTTCAGTACTTGCACCACGTGCCTCAGAAGCAAGGCAGACATAAGGAGAAGGAAGAAGAACCAAAGACTCTCATACCTTTGCAGGGAGAACACTCCAAGTCTGCCAGGTTCCAGTTCCACAAGACAGACAGTGTTTTGTAACACCTGGGTTTATGTTGCTCCAGAACCAAGTTATTCAAGGTCTTGCTATTCAAACCAAAAGAAATAGTCTCCACTTCATTAAAACAGACCCCTAGGATCAACTGATTTTTTATTTCCATTTGGTAACCTGCCCTTTCCTGTGTTTTCCTCCACCCTGACTATGTTCGGAGACCCAGTTTCACAGCTGACCCAACCCACACCCAAGATATCCCACTGCAACTACGTAAAAGTAACCAACCTAGACAAGCGTGAGCAAAGAACACGTGAAGCAAGAGAGGAAGGCAAAGGTTTCTACTTTCTTAACCAGTAGACAAACACTCAGAGACTAAAATCCATTCCCAAGACAACCAGAAAGCAGAAGAGGAATTCATCTTCCTTTCTTGTCAGCAGCTAGACAATGATAAGGAAAAACACAGACCATCTCCTTTCAGAGAAGGGGTTTCACGCTCGCCACCTGTCTTTCTCCACTGGAGAGAAGGACACAGGGTAAGCCGACTCTGCCACAGCAGAATGATAGACTAGAGATGATGTGACCTGCAGCACTGCACAGCTGCTTGGCATCACTGGGACCTGCCAACTCCCCTCAGACCACCAGCTCCGGATACCAGAACTGTGCAAATACACCTAACACTTCAGGATGCAGCTGTTCAGCCACCACATTAACAGCTTTTAAGCTAAACCTGCCAAGACGGATGAGGAAAACAAGACAGATGCCTGCATAGGGCAGCACCTCGGGCAATAAGGATGCAATTAGGTGACTGACCACGCCTGTGTTGCTGGTCAGTCCCAAGCCTGTCACCCGACTGTTACTCTCCACGCTGGCAGGCACAGAGCATTCATAGTGTCAGTTAACACAGCTCTGCTTACAAACATCAACTCGGCAGACTGTGGCAGCCTGCTTAGCTACAAAGTTACAGAGGCAAAAAATAGCTACAGCAAGTAAAATATAGCACAAGGTTATGGAATCAGAATCAAGACAAACAAAACAGTGTAAACCAAAGCACTGCCAGCGACAAGCAGCACAACCTCACTGAGCATCTGCAACATTTTCCCTCTGAACCTGAGGTGAAACCTATTCAGCAAGAAGTCAAACACCCATCAGAGAGCAGGTGTGTGCACATTTACAGCTACAACCAACTAGAAAGACATGGAAGTTCATACAGTTATGCTCGTAACAGCACAGAGACCTGTAACTGCACTGCTCCCTAGAGATCTAGTCCCATCTCTGGCAGTAACTCTGGTTCTCCATGCACACAACAACTGCACGAACCCTTCCACATAGGGAACATACTAATTAATGACTGGCAGCTCTGCTATTACACTAACAACAGCCCTGAGAAATACATACCCCCTTCCCAGAATTACTGGTTTCTAGTTTACACCTGCCTGAAAAGGAATTCCACTGCTTTTAGCTAACAATTTGTCTTTTCAATGCTGGCATGCAAAATACTGAGGTTTAATTAAAAAAAAACAAAACCAAAACCTTTCAGTTAAACCAAAAAAATTAAGATCCTGCACAGTTGCTTTTAGAGTCAGGCTGTGTCTTTTCCAGACAGAGCTAACATATCCTCTATTCCATGCTACCTTACTCTTTGAGGGTGTCCAGGAGCTTCCTAGTGCAACACGCACACGCATACCCTCCCATTCTGACTACTGTAGCATTAGCATACTTCACCAAAACAGCTCTGCAAGGAAAAAGGCAGGTAGATGGCATATGCATCGGTTACATCTGTCCTTTGTCAAAATTTGGCAAAGGAAAGATGGCTTGAATTTGTGCATCACCTTACCATGACTACTACAAATCAAGTTCCTTTCCCTGTAACTCTTCCATGTGACTCTTGGCCACTATCCTGAAAACTTAGTGCAGGATTACCAGATTCCCAGGTGCTTGCTCGGTATTTAACTACTTCTGGGCACACAAAAACGAAATGGATAACATCCTTGAAAAAGAACATAACAATTGTGTGCAGTTCAGAGGTGTAACAGGACCTGTCCACATACACACAATGCAGAAAGGAGTGTCCTCAAGGCACGCAAGGACCAATAACTGGATAATCAAGAGCATTAGACCATGTGTCCTAGGAGATGAACTTGGTCTTAGCTGTACAATAGATGCCTTTGTCAGCCTACAGAAGTTTCCCCATCCGTGTCCCAGAAGCACAAGAGAGCTCTGGAGAGAACAGTGACAGCAACAGTTGTCCCCAAGTACCACCACAGTGTTGAGCACACCAACTATGTCATGAGCTCAAGTGAACTAGAGCTTTCATTTTGTGCACTACGCTACATGAGAAGACACCTTTACCTGCATATTGATGTGAGACTGGGATCACATGCAAATCCCCAACCACTTCCTGGTTTGTTTGCCTTCTCCTTACACAGAACACAGCTATATCCTGCAACAGCCAAACAATGCTCTTGTTTCAAGCTGTGATCTGCCTCCGCTAGGCCTGAGAAACCAAGGATGAACCACAAGCCCTACAGCACAGGTTCCCTATCTTTCATCACCCAGAGATCCAAAGCTGGTCCAGGATCTCTGCACCTGCCAATCTGCAGCTACACTTGCCATAAGGCAGCCATGCCTATTTTTGGGACTGCACAAGAGATCCATGTGTATTGTATTATACTTTCAGACAAAATGGAAATCATAAAGTTTGAAGTACTGATGCTGTTTTTTGTCCTCTGTATCTTCAACTGGAACTAACTATATCTTCTACTCCAATATTGGCAAAGTTAAACTGTTTGAGACAGAATAACAGGGTTGACCTTTACAGTCATGTGCAAACAGATTCAGAAATCTTACACTCTGGAAAAATATCGACATGACCAATCCCAACTCAAATTCCACAATTTATCTTTCCAGACAGCCTTCCAGTTCATAATCCACCCGAACAACTGAACTAGATTTCAACTGAAAACGAAACAGCAGCTACTGCAAAGAGCATCAAGTCACATGACATAACCACTAAATTAACGAAGACAACCAATAATGAACAGGTCAGCCACACGGGAGGAGACTGCTGTGCCCCAGTGGCAAGAGAAGTGACCCTGCACCAGGTGTATTCTTAACACCTGCCACAAAGATAAGCTGTCCCAGTGTACAGAGTTAAAAATTCAGTCCACGCCACATCGAAACACTTGGAAGTACTACAGTTCACAGATCCTTTATAATGGCACTTCTCTTTATTTACCTCTCCAGAAGACAGCACAACAAACAAGCCACACCATGTATGAGATGGAGCAGTGTCTGCTGCACATCAGCACCTTTCCGAATTTATAGCAGCTGCTAGAGCTGCATATCCTCCACATAACTCACTCTAAAGACCTAAAAATCAAGGTATGAAAGGTTAATTGACGTGGGACTCAGCAAAAGGAAAGAGAACCTTATTCACAACACAAAGTTTGTCAATTTGGATTACTAACTGAACTGCTATTGCTAAGACACAAGGTAGGAAAAAACCCAAAACTGTCACAGCAAAACTTCCAAGACTACCCTTATTCCAGGAATGATTTTGAAAAACTTGGTACACCTCCTATCTGGACAATAAGCTATTCCACCTTCAGCACTGCTGTGATGTTGATCCTATTTGAAGACTCCCCTTCTTCCCTCAGACAACTAATTGAAGAAAAATCTCCAGGAAAAAACACTTGCACTGAAAATTAAACAGCACAAAAATCTACAAACACACAGCACAAGAATCTACAGACACAGAGCACAAGATCTCACAAAACAGGACCTGAATTCCTCTCCATTTGGGTGACAGTTTTCTTAGGCCTTGATTGAAATTATGTGAATTTAAGAGACAAACCAAATCATAAGTATTGTCAAAGTACTTGCTAAGACTACACACTCAATTTAAGTAAGGACAGCAGAGCTCACAAGAAGCTCATTCCTTCACTGGTGTAAGAGACTGGAGGAATGACTGACTGGCTCGAAATAACCAGGTGGGAAGTCAGGGGGAACAGGGCGAGCTCTGCATAGGTGGGACAACCACTGCTCCCTCCCTGTCCCTGGAGCCTTAGCGAATCTCTGGTCCAGTCCAAAGTGGTGGGAGCCAACAGCATGACCTGCCCCAAAGTGGTGGGGACCGACCCAGGGGCTGCCCCAAAATGGCGGGGACCGACCCAGGGGCTGCCCCAAAATGGCGGGGACCGACCCAGGGGCTGCCCCAAAATGGCGGGGACTGACCCAGGGGCTGCCCCAAAATGGCGGGGACCGACCCAGGGGCTGGTATAACCCAGAGCTGTAGAAAGGTTCTCTGGGAGAAAGTCAAGCTGACCCTCAGAGGGGCTAAAAGGGAAGAAAGACATTCACCCTCTGGGCATTAATGACCAGTTTGTTATTGAGCCTCCTGAGAATTTTGTTGTTTCTCTCACACATGGCCCAGAGTGAATCAAATTATCTTACCCTAAACCTGCCAAGCGGGATGGGGCTTTACTCTGAGAGCTTGCCCTGTGAGATAAACTATAAAAGAGCATGCCACTTACAATTTTATAAAGGGAATATTCAAGGCTTTTACTTTTTCTCCCTATTGAAAGGCTCCTTTTCACAGAAAACTATATGAAGCAAACATTCTGTGTTATACAAACATTAAATAACGAACTTATAAGCAATCACCTCTTGAGTGGCTTTTTCCCCTCCTCTCTAGTCCTAGATAGATACAAGGTCAATGAAAAAAGCAACAGCTTCCTAAGCTACAGCAGCAGAAGGCTCAACTCCACACAGCTCCAGACTCACCACTTCACCAGTCCAAATGATAAAAAATAAACAGTATACCCACTACCACACAGCTTCTTGGCACATGGACTGAGGCAAAGGAAAGAGAGAAAGTTACAGCACAAGAGCAGTAACACACAACCATCACCCTATCCCATCCAGAGCTTCCCAGCACTGAGGAGGTAGTTTCCATCCCCTCTGGGTACTTCCAGAGCAAGCTGCACACAGTGTCACCCCGTTCCTCCTATGTCAGTGTCTGGCATCTCACCTCTGCTCTCGTAAGAGTGGACTGCCTGGCGAGAGGGTGAACTGCTGGTGGCTAGGGCTGGACACAGCACTGCTTTATTTTTATAAGATGCAACAGCACATGCCCCACAATTCCATTAATCCAGCCTGAGTGAAAATGAAAAGCAGATGAGGACCGTCTTTCCCTGCCCACAAATGAGCTTCCAAACAAAGTCAGTCAAGTTCAAGAGGGAAGCTGGGAAGCCCAGCGCACATTGCACATGCAGTCTCTTTCTTAACACTTGCAACTGTCTCTGCTTTACCTGCACTTGTTAAAACATAATGGCCAGTCTTCGCGAGCGAAGATTTGGGAAAGGTCATTAAACCCTTCGAGCCTGCGCAGTGGATTTTTTAGGTGAGACCCAGTGTGCGCGACCACTAGACCACTAGAGGCCCCCTGTTAAAACATACCAACATACTAAAATACAACACTTACCATAACGTGGTACTAAGAGAACTTTAAACCTGGCAAAGTCTTTATTTATTTTTGCAGTTTAAACATCTCAAGCCCTGCCAGGCAATCAAGATAATAAAACAAATTAGCATCTTCCAACGCCTACCCTTACAGAACGCAGAAAAATCAGTTTTACTGCAATTCTTAAACAAAAAGGAGTTACTGAAGTCTAATCAAGGCCAACAATGAAGTAGTAGTTTCCATGTATCAAGGCACAACTTTCTACCTCCTCCTTATTTAAGCCAAAAATGTTTTGGGAACTTGCTAATTTTCGCTTTCCTTTTCACTCATCACAATATACACTGTTTTGCATTAACATTTAAGGTTATCTACTTAAAAGCATGTTTCATACTTGGCCACTTTCAGTTTGCTGCAATTTCTGAACTTCTTCAATACCAAAGTCCCCATGGACCACCTGTAACCTTCAGCAGAGAACCCTCCATGTTTTTGTCACTAAATTTTCCAAACTTCAGCTGAATTGCACATATTCTTGTTCAACAAAAACACAAAAAGAGAAAGCCTTCACTCTCTATCAGTCATTTATTCCATCTAGTTCTACCATTCCCTTGAAATGGATAAGAATTCTACATCAAACCTCAACCCAAACTAACTGCTTTTCCCCTATATCTGAGAAATAGGCCTTAAAAATAAACACCTCCATCCACCAACATACTGACCATTGGGTTACAGAGGCCAAGAAGCCACCACAGAATAGGTCTGTTTAAACCAAAAGAAGCCACCCGACTGCCTCCTAACTACAGCACTTCAACTTAACAGCTTCTTTACTTAAATAGATAACATTATATTTATTCAAAAGAACTAGATCATAATGCTCCATACTTCTGCCTTTAAAACACTGAAATAAAATCATCTTGTCAAAGACTACAGGAAAAGCACTTTGAAAGCAACTTGGTATCAACGTGGCAAACTTACCAAAGGTCCATCCCTGCAGCCTAACAAGGTCTTCACAACTTGAGCCTTAGGGCATAATGACTGACGCTACTCTAGTTACCGGGAGCCTCAACCCTCTACAGAACCAGGAGCTGCCTTCCTAAGAGCAAGATCTGGAAGGAGGATGGGGTTAAACAACATGAATCAGACACATAATTCTATTAATCACAATAGCTTAAAAAAAATCAATACAATATACCATACCACTGCTATCAGAACATCATATAGCCCCTATGAAACAGATTGGTTAATTTCATTAATTAACTTCACGTGTCATTAACGCTTCCTAGCACAAGCTATAACTTGGATATGAACCTCTGAAATGGGATTTCATCCGCACTGAGTAACAGCAACTACCTGACAAGTGTAAGAGCCTCAGTTAAACTGGGATTCAGAAACTGGAAGAAAGAAATGCCTTGTGCAAACAGAATAGGGGAAAAAAGTTTGTTCTCTGCCCTCCTGAGAGGAAGATGACTAAACAGGGGATTTATAGTGTTCAGTACTAACTACAGATACCAATATGACTAATGTAACAGCAGTAACATACTTACTATTAATGGTTACTAAGGCAAGGGATTGATTGTCAACAAGTAATTCCAAATGAAAAGGTACTTTTTGATCCATAAACTGTTGTGGTCAGTTAGGAGCACCCAAGTGGACACACCCTGTTAAAGCCCAGCTGCTCCCTGACAATCAGGGAGCTGCCAATCAGCCCCCCCACTCCCTCATGTCCCTGTGACCCCAACCACGCAGTTACCCCACCTGTTACTTCCCTCTAGGCCTCTTTGGGTCCTCTCTGCTGAACAGCTCTAGTGTTGGCTTGGGGACTTTCCCCAAGATGCAGCAGGCTTACACCGCCCTGACTCTTATCAGTTTTTGTCCCAAGCATCCATATGCAACTTTTATTTCAGACTCAAAAGTAAGGAAGATAATTTGCATGACACTCAAATTTTAAACTGACTCCAAGCCCTTAAGGACTATCCATTTGTTTCTGCCAGCTACAGAAAAAAAAGTGATCTGTAGTGACTCTTAAAACAGTACAATATGAGAAAACATTTTAATAATATGCTAAACTGAATCAAGCACTGTGCAATTTCTCTCCTTTTCACTACATATATGGGGTTTGTGTTATCTCCTGAATTTGTCCATGAGCCTATTGTCATTACTTTTTTTAAAAAGTCTCTATCCTGCCACCAGCCCTGCTGAGAAATTCCAGTCTGTCAGATCACAATGACTTGGAAGTAGCTCTCAGCAAGGACCACTCATGCTTTAGGTCACCAGCTATGCTGGTGGATAAACCATGACATCATCTTCATACCTCAATTACAAAATATTGCATTCAAAATACTCCAAATCTGCTATTCTACAATAACCTTTTCAAGATAGCAATGAAAATACAAGTGCTTACTATATGTTCTTATTTTAAACAGTAATATTATCTGCATGCAGTTGTTAAAACCATCTCTTAAGATCTCCATCAAGAAATGCACATATGCAATCAAAGTTCACAAGTACATTTACACATAAACCAGTCTGAGCGACACACATAAAAGTGACAGAGGTGAATTATTTTTACCCACAACATCCAAAGCATGTGTTGTAACTACGAACTATACAGGTCTAACCCTGAGCTCAGTGACCTGGGAAGGGAATTTATGCATTTTATCCATCACACGGGTTACCAGCTGTGGGAAATGAAGACCACACTGTTTCCCCCCCACACACACAGAGGGCAAAACACAAGTACGGCTGATTTGCTGGTGACCCACTCCAGCTTCTAGCAAAGTCGTACAACTAACAAAGTGTAGACAATCCTACGACTGTACTAACTCACAGGACCCTTCCCGAAGTCCCAGAGGAGGTCGGACGACACGAAGTGCATGTTCACCACAAGAAGCACAAGTCGAGCACCCCGCAGCAAGGGGAAGCTCTCCAGCGCAAGCTGCCAGCACCGCACCGCCACTCGTGACCCTGACAGCAACCAGCTGCCCTACACCAAGGAAGGCCATGCCTTTTATTTTTGCTGTGTTTTTTGTCTGGGTTTTTTTTTTCTCCTCATATTAGCTGGCAGAAACCTGACACAGGCGCTGGTGACACCTCACCCCGCCTCACTCACCCAGGGCAGCGTGCCGGGGAACTCCGAGCGCCCTAAGGAGCCCCCGGCCGAAACAGCACCCCCCAAGCCCCCCGCACCGGCCCGTCCTCACCTTCGGCCAGCGGCTCCTCGGGGGTCACCTGGTACCGCCCCACCGCCAGCGCCCTGCCCAGGGCCACGCCGCTGCCGGAGCCGCCGCACGCCGTCCCGCCGCCGCCGCCGCCGCTCCCCTCGGACTTGGGCATGCGGGAAAACTTCTTCATGGCGAGCGGGGCCCCAGCAAGAGCCGGGGAAGAGCCTGAGGCAAGGAGGCGGCGAGGGGGCTGCCCCGCTTCACATGCCGGCCGCGGCCCCCGCTTCTCCTCACCCGGCGCCGGCTCCTGAGGGGAGGAGGAGGAAGGAGGAAGGCGAGGAGGAAGGAGGAGGAGGAAGGAGGAAGACGGAGCAGCCGCAGCCCCGCCGGCCGGGGCGGCTGAGGGGACGGCGCGCGCTGTGCCGGGAGCGGCCGCCCCGCCGGCGCGCGGCCGCAGAGCGCAAGCGCGGGGCCGCCCCCGCCCCTCGCAGATGAGCCCGCGCGGCCGGAAGTGCGGCCGGGCCGGCACGTGCGGCGGGAGCGAGGCGCGGCGCGAGACCGCCCCCCCCGCCCCTCAGGGCCCCCCCGCGGCGCGTTCCCGCCCCCGGGGCGCCGCGCGCTCCCTGAGGGGACAGGCGGGAGGCGCTGAGGGGACGCGCCCGGCCGGGCTCTCACAGCCCGCGGAGACCCTCGGCGCCGCTCCTCGGGCCTCACCGACACAGCCCGGAGCGGGACCTGCCCTCGGGAGGGAGTCTGCCAGGAGCAATATGGAGACGGCTTGGTGAGGATCGCGGTGGTAAAAATGGCTCTCCACGCCCCGGGCTGTGGAGGCTCCGGGGTCTGTGGCATGCTTCCAGAAGGGGACTTCCAGGGAGGTCGTGGAGTCTCCCTCTCTGGAGACTTTCCAAACCCCCCTGGAGGTGCTGATGTGCCACCTTCTCTGGGTGACCCTGCTTTGGCAGGGGGGTTGGACTGGATGCTGTCCAAAAGTCTTTTCCAACCCTAACAATTCTGGGTTTCTACGAAATAACTGTGAAAAGCGTTGATGACAAGTATGAATTCCAGTGGCGGGTCTTCGCGAATATGCTATGCAGAAGTTTGAAGGGAACTGGCAGAAAAGAGGTAAAAGGATGGATCTGGACAGGAAACCATCAATGAAATGCAAAATGCTTGTTTTCCCACTGTGAAATGTACTGACCATGTACAGTTTCCCTATTAACATTGACAAAGCAGACTTGGGAATTTACTAACACAAGCTTGTTTACCCAGTGAAATCCTCAGGAAAATAAGAATTGTACTTACAAAACCATTTCTGAACCACAGGAAGTGCTGTGTCCCGCGGTCCCTCGCTGAAATTTGATTGGAAAGGCTGGAGCCACAGCAGCTGGGGAGCCACAGAGAGGTATGTCATTGACAGTGTGCTGCTCCACGGGCAGCCTGGCTGGTTAGGGCAGTACTTGTCACAGTTCCGTAGAGACAACACCAGAAAAACACCCTGCACTTACAAATCACTTATCTCAAGTTTCCCCTTCAAATCCACATTCAGACTGAAGCCGGACATCATCCAAAAATGGCGAGAGATGACAGGCATTGAAAAGGTAGCTTCATTCCAAGCCTGTTCTCCTTGTGAGTCCCTCCTGTCTAAATAAAGCTGTGGTACTTGTGTGTTGTTTTTTTTCTCCTTACCGAATGCAAGCATACAGTAAAAACAAAACTGATGTGGGACACTGTCAGTCTCTCATATGAATAAATGGAGCTGCATTTTTGGCAGTTACAGTGGGAATTTAACTACAAGGCCTTTCCCACAGAACACCTAGGTTTTGGAGGGATATCAGTTACAGCCATCAGTTCAGTAAAAACTCTGGAGAAGTCAGAAGTGTAAATCTTCGGGATGATGTGCCGGTAACCAAATTAGTTTCGAGTTAATCATATTGCCACACTCTTAGTGGGTAAGGAAATGACTGTTTATTGAAGTGACAACTTGTCGCACATCGAAAGCACCGATAAGCTGTTTGCAATAGCAGTCCCCTTTTTGTAGTCATTGCCATCCTTTCAGTAACAACAGATCAATTTTTCAGCAGCATACAGAGACTAATTCACAGTTTTCCTTGGGAGAGAAAGGTGTTTTGAGTGCAGATGAAAGGGACAGAGTTCTGTGAGAGGGATGGCATGAGCAGCAATGTTTTGTTAATGAGGGCATTCCTACAGTGAGATATGCCTATGCTCCTCAGATATTTAATGATATCTTAGAGAAAAAAAATGCAGCTAGGCTATAGGCACAGAAGTTTAGTGCCACTGAGTAGCACAATTTTGCTGGTCCTCAGTAAAAATAATGTATTTGCTAAAAGCCACTGTGAATTTGAGAGCAGGACTGGCTTTTAGGTTACCCTGGTGAGTTTTTATTTGGCTTTGGGGTCCCCATCCCCACCCACGTGTTTTTATTCTTTTTAAAGTAAGAGATTATATTATCACTGGACTTATTTATAGGCCAGACAAAATGAGCCCTCTTGTTATACTGGGATTAACGCTGCTAATCTCTGTTGTGGCATCCTGGAGGATGCAGAGGTCAGCTCCTGGGCAGAGCTGGCAAAGCAGTGTGTCAGCGCTGTGAGCGGGCACTGGCTGCAGGGCTGGCTCCTCTCCTGCCAGGGATTGCCAGGAGCCGTGTTCCACAGCCCATTCCACCTCAAACCTCGCACCAAATGGTCTTTTCCTCTGGGACACCACTGCGTTGTGAGGAGGTTTCGTGTTATGGATTCCCTTTTATTTAAGTATAGGTCAAGGAAGTTCAGTGATAGAGACAATTTTGACAGCTCACTTTAAAAATACGGGCCTGGCCCTCTAAGCAGGTAGCAGGGGTAATTTTGGATGTGTATATGGGTTCTCTGACTTTAATTCCTCACCTGAGCAGAACAACGCTTTGACATTTCTAGAAGCTAAGTTAATTTCCAAAAAGGAAGAGTTGTGAGATTTCTTTCAGCGAAGGTATGAAACCCAAAGTAAACTTTGTTCTTCCTTTTTGAAATGAAAACTCTCCTTTGGTTCAGGCAGAGCAGGGATGCCTCGGTCTCCTGTCTCCTGCATCTGGAATGTGCGTGGTAAAAGATCAGAAAGGTCTTTGCACTGCTTGAAAAACAATCAGGAAACAAATTTCAGTACCCTGAAAGCACCCACAGGCACAGTTATTTTCAGGTTTATGTGAAACAGTAGATCATCTGAAGAAAAATGCAGTGGCAACAGAAGATCAGAGAGATGAATCCTCAGGTAAGGAGAGATCAGCTGCAAAAGGTAGAGGAAGTGGGGGATCGTAATGCAGAGGCTGCACTGAAGCCGGGATATCAGTGATCATTCGGGGGAGTGGGGGATGATGGTCTGTATGGTGTTTTGCTTCTTAAACCTTCAGCTTGATGAGTCGTGAAATCACAGGAGATACTGAGCTTTCATTATTAAAAAAATAAAAATAAAAGAGCAATTAAGGTCAGCTTCTGCTTTTTATGACGGTGGAGTCAACACTGAACTTCCACTGCATGAAAACAGGAGAGACAACAAAAAAGTCCCAGCCATGTGCTGTGTATGTCTCCACCACAATACTGGAACGTTTGGCTTCTTCATTCCTTTTATTGCCTGGGGTCTAAAATAGCGACACGTTTTTCCTTTTCTAACAGTTGTGTAATGGCAGAGCTATATGGTGTGTAAATGATTCCACTTACTGTCTCTATTCAGCACGTAACATACATCTTGAAGCTCCTGTCCCAGTTAGTGTCACAAAAGCAGGCCCAGAGGGGTTTTTAGTGCAGCAGCGGCTGTACTCTCAGTGTCCAGAGTGTTAGAGTGATTGCTGGTGTCACAGGGTGTATCGGTGACTTTATTTCCCCACATACAAAATTAATGTAGGGATTAGCTACTCCATTGCAAAATACACTGAAGATTTATGGAGGAAAGCTCTAGCTGAGAACACTGCTCAAAAAATGAAACACCAGATATTTCACATGTGCTTGGAGTTGGAAACGTGATGGTTTAATCCTCTTTAAACTGCTGAATAGTTCAAATGCCTGTACCTTGATTACTGTTTCTCAAGCAATTCTTTCCTTACATCTCTCCCTACTCATAACTCTTTCCTCTACACAATACATAAATTGGTTTTAAATCAATCCCATGAGAATAAAACAACTTCCTGCAAAAAAGTTAAAAATCCCTTACAGAAAGTAGCTATTAAGGCAAAATAGAAGCAGAGAACTTCCTTTGTGTGGGTGTTGTTTTGGAAATGTCTCTTGGTGCTTCTGGATAAACTCTTTCCCTTCTAATTACCCAAGTTGAGACAAAAGGAAAAAAATCTACTCTTACAGAAATATGTTATTGATGTATTAAAAATTTTAAAGAAATTGGTAATAGAGTCTCTCAAGGTCCCTCAAGTTCAGGAATTACTGCAGTAAATTTTTGTCATTTGGGTACGTGAGGGTTATTTTCTATTTTGTAATAATTTAGTCAGTGTGAACAAAGCACTGCCAGAGACTGGGTTTGCCCAATAAGCTCTTTTAATTTTCCCCTCTTATCGCTTCATTGTTGCATGTTTATTTTGCTTCTGGTCCCATGAGAGCCGTGAGAAACATCACTTTACACACTGAAGTAGGCTATACAGTCCTCCGATCTCAGAAAATACTGTGTCTTAGTTTTGTACTGCTGACCCTGATGGAGTCTGTTTTAGGCACGGTTACTGAAACCACACTAAATGTTTATGATGAGCTAAAAGCTAAGAAAACCCCAGGAGACAACTGGTTTGGGTTTGGGTTTGCATTTTTTCTAGGATGAAGTCATATCCCAGCTCCACATCTCAGAGGCAGGAGTAGTAATGAAAGGCTTTTTTGCTTTGCTTACTTATACATACAAAGTAGCAGAATGTTGGTATGTTGTGAACCCTGTTGGCATGGAAAATATGTTGACGTGGGGGGAATAAAAAACAAAAAGACTGAAGTCACTGGAGCAGAGGGATGGCACAAATCAGGCAGAAAGCAAGTGCATCCTCTGGAGGCTCCCCTGGCTCGCAGGGTCTGAGCAGCGCTGGATGCTTAGCGTTGACCTTGGGAACACAGACAAGTTTTCATTCCTTTCAGTTTCTATCAGCTAATTCTAATCGGGGAGGAAACTAAGGGAGCTGTGGAAAGTAACTAAGTTGCTGATTTGTGAAGTTGAAATGGAAACAGAGGAGCCAGCTGGACAAAATAGTCAAGGTGCAAATAGCTGACATCAGCTTTGATGACACCCAGCGCAGCTCTCATTGACACTGAGGTCAAGAGTCTTTTATTGCAACACGAGGTTCGGTCACTTGTACCACAGCCAGCGTTGAGACCAAACAAAATACAAATTCCTTGTTGAGATGACAACCCTTGGCCGCTTCAAAACAGTAAGGCAAAGTGGGGAAAACGCAAAGCAGCTGTGTTTGTAAGAGTCCTTGGTGAAAATCTGAGAGGAAGGAATAGGAAAGAGGGGGTAACAGGCTCAGCATTGTTCACATCTGACCTGGTAAATTTCTTTACATTTATATTAATCTGTTTCCTTTCTGGAACAGAACAGTCTCCTGTGTTTGTGCTGATGACCAGGTCTCTGGCTTTGTTTGATAGGGTAACATGTTCCTGCTTGCTTTATAAGAGCAGTCTTAGATCTGTATTGGGCCTCCTGCAGTTGAACCTCTTCCCTGCCTTCCATTGTCCAGGTTCCTGGTTATTCCCAGCTTACCAGGAGTCCAGTTGATTTCATTCTCTCTTAGAAACAAAGCCTGATCTCACCCTTTCTTTAACAACTAACTTCTGCGGTCCTAAAAATATCTAAGGATTTTCTTTTACAGAAATGAAATGTGCCCTGTGCAGCCTTTCGAAGGATGGCCACCATCCCAACTTATGTAATGAATAAGTCTTAGAAAGTTGCTCTCTTCCTTGAAAAAGTTACACACGTGACTAAAACACGTGGCCTTTCTCAGCAACTCTTAAACCTCAATACACTGTTTATAAAGGGCCTGCTGATAGTACACAGAGATCTGGCTGGCTGGTTGGTGTTCCCACTCCTGAAAGCTAAACTTTGTTAAAAGAACACTAAAATGCCCAAATTCCAGCACCAATACTACTTGCTGCTTCTACAACTGCTATTGAGATTAAAAGGACAAAAGATGAAGGTCAAGCACAAGTGCACAGCCTGTATAATATCCTAATTTCAGCAGCATACAAATTAGACTGTAGCATCCTTTGTTCAAGTACCTATGAGAGGTAAATACAGTACTTTATAGTGAAAAAAAAAATCCAAGCATCACCAAAACCCCCCTGAGGCATTGGTACATGCCTGAATTACTTGTGAATTAGCAGTAAAAAATTTTGGAAAAGCCACGGCCATTGAGGTTTGAGAAATAATTTTATTTCAAATCTTTTTTTTTTTTTACCCTATTTGCAGAGATAGGTTTTACTGTTAAGAGTTGTTCTATAAAATGAGCAATGGCCTTTTTTCTCCCCATGTATTTTTTGAGTCTTAGAGAACTGCAAAAATATCCCTGGTCATTAGTGCTTATGCTAAAAATACTTACTGCTTTATATAGTCTTATAAGCTTCAAGGGAGGGGAAAAAAAATCCCTGGAACTGAGAGCTTGGGAAGAAAGAATGTCTTTTGGGTCACAAGTGAACAGTCCTTGTGCTGCTGCCCATTAAACCGCTGGAATGGTTCAACTACACTGACTACAGATGTCACTGCTGGCAGACTCCTACCTTTAAAGGCTCACCTATAAATACAGATCTGTTGTTTGTACATTGCTTGATTTTGCAGACAGGTTATTTCCACTCACGAGCTGTTAGCTGAAAGTATATTTCAAATGCTGTGGAGCCATGAACTCTAGTTTTTCTTTGGTTTGGTTAGAAGAATCACTAAGACTTCAGTGAGTTGTTTAGCCGGTGGCATTTGCATCCAGGCTAAGGAGAGGGAAAGATTTTGCCTGCCACCAGCGTAGTTGAAGATACATGCCACAACAGTGGGAAAGACAGGGAAAAGGGAATTGCTGCAAGTTTATGCCAGATCTAAGTAGGAACAGGAATATTGTAATACTTGTTCATGATTTTGCAGTAGCCTTTCCTGAAATAGGCTGTCCATTATTCCACGATGCAAAAAGGTAAAGGCAGAGCTATTACGTGTCCTAATGACTGTCATCTCATGCTCTGCAGCCCAAGTGCATGTTTAACAGGATAGAGGAGTCTTTGGCACGAGATGGGAGTAACTTTCTGTCCTGGCTAACAGAGACGATTATTGGAGGAAGAACTGTGTTGGAGCTGTGTTAATTTCCTGCGACACAAAGGGTGTTAAGTTCGAGAAGCTGTTCACCGTTTCTCAGTGTTTACTACTAGGAAGAATATTTTGTCTTTATTTATGGGAGAGAAAATTTAAACTAGACAGTGGGAAACCCTTTCCTATATTTAGGGTAAGGAATCAGTAGTAGAAAACCCATTAAACACAGTACCCCTATCAAAGAGGTTGTGGAAGCTTTAAACTTTTCAGTGTTTTGTTTGATTCGTTTTAAAGTCTAAACGGACAAGATTATAGTTGAATTAGTAGGTACATGTAGAGGAGCTGAGCATGTTCACGGAACTCAGTGTTTTTATGCATTGAGGACAAGGAAACACCAACTTAGTGCTACTTAATGTGACATGCAGCAGAGGTGTTAAGAATCAATGGCTCCAGCCCGCAGTGTGCTGGCTGCTTAATTTCCTCTTGTGTTCGCCCATGCTTAGTTGTAGTGGGCTTTCAAATGTTGACTGCACTGGGGGAATCATTCCAATTTTTATTGCAAAGTCAATGAAGTGCTGTAGGTTAGCTTACAGAACACATGAAAACTGCATTCAGTGATAGAAGGAAAAACTGCTCATGTGGCAGAAGGGCTTGCATAGGACCATAAATCAGGATTTGTGACAGTGTGTGTTCGGAAGAAGGGACTGTGAGCTAAACCCAGCAAAAGTGTAAAATGTTTTTCAAGTTCACTTTTTAAGTTGGCTAGGAAATTGAAAGATGATTGAAACAATCTGACAAGCTTTCAAGACATACATTCTTTTCAGAGCATGCATTGGCTTTCCAATGCCAATAAAATTGTGTAATCAGTTTTAAGAAAAATCCTTTCTGCATTTTTTCCCTTGTTTTTTTTCTCGGTTCACAGTTGCAGTAACAATTCTTCTGCGGGTTCCTGGCCCATCATTTCCTTCTAGCCCTTGATTAGTCTCTAGGAAATGCCTACACCTAGTCATTACTGTTTAAACAAAGTGTCACAAATAATAGTAATGCTTTTAGTCTTTACAAAGGGTGATGAATTCGGACTTGCAGTGTCCTTGAGAGGAGATGAGTAAAAACAATCCAAGGAGAGCCATGAACCAAACTTGGGCACTGCCCATGTAAACACTGTTCTGACAAGAGCAGAAAGAACCAAAAAGGCATAGAACTTGAGAACTTGAGAACGTTTGAGAACTTGAGTCTGCAACCACCAGAGCCTGGCCCTCCATCATTCATGAGTGATTCCTGCTCCCCTCTAGGCCTCCCAACACCATCAGAGGGGCATCAATACAGAGGGGAGATTAGGAGAGAAATTATGGAGGCCTGGGACAGCTGATTGTCCTGTGGGAGCAAGGGGAAGCTCTTGACTTGTGCTTGCTCTGTCCCTCTGATGCTAGGTACAGCCCAGGTGTTCACTGTGCCAGCCCAGGTTTGGCAGCAGTGTCTGGCAGTGATGGAAATGTGTTACATGTCAGCTGATACCTCAGACATTTGCCACTGCCTGGAGTGATTGGATTCTGGGGCCTCATGTTCACTCCAGCGTAGCAGGACCAGTTCAGATGTGAGCTTAATTAAATCACTGCGGTGTGCACACCGCTCAAGCAGTTTCTGAACTGATTTAATTAAATCAATCAAGGCAGAGTCTGTATTCAAACTCTTGCTCAAGTACTTCATCTGTGATCAAAGAGATCATTTCTCCCTCTTCCCTGGGAGCCCTGGGTATATGCAAAGTGTAGCAGGGCATTTATGTTTATTTGTTGCTATCTTGCCCTTTTTCAAACTCGAACGTTTAGAAAATCTGCCAAGTGCCATCTCCAAACCTAAGGCAGCCTTATCCATAGCTACTGTCTGTTAGCATTGCTGTATGATACTGCAGGAAGAGCCTGTGCGAGGAAATTTAGTAAAGATTGGACTGGGCAGTGTTGATAAGGCCATGACCCCAATATTGGTATATAAAACAAAGAATAAGATTAAATTATTTATTTAGTATGCTCTGTATTTGTATTCAAAAAATAAGGTAGCTAATTAAATCCGAAAGCAGACAGTTTAAACTGCTTCTGGAAAAGGATATAACTATACAACAGCAGATAGACGTGAATATACACAGAAACAATGTTATGTACATATATAACAGTGGGCTAACCTGTAGAACTCTTTGCCACTAAGGTTATGGAGATTAATACCTCAGGTACATGCAAAGGAGCCATCTATTTTGATGACAAGAAGACTCACAATTACCTCAAGCAGCTTGATTAATTATTCAGTCATTAATGTGCACTATTAACTTTAGTGCTTCATTCCAGGTGATAGAAAAAGTGTTTCCATTACTTCTATATCTATTGTTTACTTTCTCCTTTTTAGCATCTGGTATGGTTCACTTTCAAAGTCTGGATGAGTCCCAAACTAATGCTTCATATAGCAATATATCCTAATATCACCGTATAAATATCCCGATTTACCTAAATAGCTCATCTGTCTGCAGAACACATATCTGCCTGTGCTGGACTTTTTAAACAGTGTTCAGATGTAAACATTTTTTTTAAAAAATAGTCCATTTATTTGAAAGCAAAATCTGTTGGGTGGATTTATCTTCTCTCAAGGGAAATGGTGTTTTCTTAGCTTTCTCATGTTTGATACAGTTTGCAAAATGAGAAAAATTGTCGCAGTTGTGCTTCATTTAGTTTGAATTCATTGATTCAGTAAGTGTCATTTCCAGAAGCATTTTCAAGCCCCACTGTCATTATGAAGCCAGACAGTTTTCAGTTAATAACTCTGGAGTTATCTGGAAATAAAAAACCTTGGCTGTGACCTAGGAAAGCAGAGCCTTCCTGCATTTCCTCCAGCTTGTCTCTGTCACCAAGGGGTGCTTACTGACAGTCGCATCTAGGCTTAAATATATCCTTTTCCAATATATATGCAGCATGGAATATATAATTCCTTAGATAAGGTACCAAAATCTCTAGCTGGGCTTCTGCCAGCCTTAACTGCTTCTGAGAAGATTCTGATTCCATATGTGAACACTGTGCTTTATACATGAAATGCTTTAGGACCTGGAGAATGCAGAGCCTGAACGGTCTGAGCGTAGGCTTGCTACTGAAGGCACCCGTGTCTGCCACATTACCAGGCACTTCTTTAAACAGCGGTGTGGCTAAAGGCACAGCTTCATGCTATGACTTCTGAGGGATCTACAAAGGTGGGATCCGGGCCTTCATTCTCGGAGAACCCGTTTATGAAGCCTAAATGGCTGAACTGAGATGTTTCCTACGTTTTAGATGTTCATACAGAGATTTGCAAGTTGCCTCTTTTTGCAGAGGGGAAGAAGGAAATTCTTTCTTTCAGTGCTATGTAACTCTTGCATAATGGAAAATTAGGTGTGAGGGGCTAAGTTGCCATTTGTGCAATGATACTAACTGAGCTCTTTGAGAAAGGGGAGAACGAGTCATGAAGGCAAAAATTTCCATATCCATGGGAACACGTGTGCATGCTCAGGGCAGAAGTCACTAGCAGCATACACTAAAAACCCTGCCTGACAGAAAACAACTGAGGCCAGCCAACTGCAGCACGGCTTTTTTTTTCTTTCCTGCAACTGTGTCTGGGGTTCAGAGCTACATTCTATTATCAAATGAAATAATTGCTTATCTGAAATGAGGTTTCAGTTGCACAACTTGGCTCCAAATATGTCCAATAAATGTGGTTTGGGGAGTCAGAAACTCTGTCACTGCTCACCACTGACAGGAGCCCAAGAGGTACAAGGAGTGCCAGCCTGATAAACAACCACCACAGTAACCCTGGTCTGATGGGAGCACCAATCTTCTGCTGAGCTGGGCTCCGCAGTTCTTCCCCGAACGTGCTTTGTCTCTGGAAAAATGCATGTGCGGCATCATTAAAAGCAGGATACAAACTTGCCTGTCATTGATGAAGTAGATAAGGAACGGCTTGATGTCCTTTGAAGTGCAGAACACACAGCATATCTAAGAGTGTAGAATAAATTGCCCAGTATATTCTAAAGGAGAAACAATATGTCACTTTATCATAGACTCACTAACGCACAAAAGAACAGGCTTAAGGTGGCAGACTCAACTTGGCATTATCATTTCTTAGGCTTTCTCTCTCCAGGTGGCAAATATAATTATATTATTGTTGCAGGACCCAGTGGGAATTTCACTGTTGACTATTGTAATTCCCAGAGAAAATATCCGTAATGAGTCAATTCTCTCTTTTTGGCTTTTCAGGAGATGTCGAGTTTGAGCCATCCTTACCCTGAAGCTCCATGACCTTTATTCTATCACTTAGCTCAACAATTGCTTGTCTAAGTGTCTGCTTTTAATTGATAGAAAGTTAAAAGAAGGTTTCAAGGCTGCATAAGGCAGGCAAATGTGCAACATTATTTTAAGACCAAAATTACTACTTGACCTCCTGTGAACCATTTCTACTTTGAACAAAGAAGATTGATGTCTCTGGTGTCTCTCTCCGCCAGCATCAACACACAAGCTCGCTTCTGTTAGGCTGGTTTTCGTTTCCATGACTGCTATCCTAGTAACAAGCAAAGCTCCCTTTGCCCAGCCAGCCTTACAATGATTAAACCAGACAGCTCATCTCAAACTTCTTCTCTTCTTCCACTGCTTGCTCCAGTGGAGAATTAAGCCATGTTCACAAATATAATTCCAGCCATTTTTTGTATCCTCATACACCATGTTAGGCAACTCCAGAAAAAAAAAAGCACAAACAATAAACCAAAAGTACAAAGAACAGCTTAATACTACAGTAAGCAATTTAAACAGCTGTCTTGGTTTATCCTTCCCACAACACAGTGTTTTCTTCATTCCCCAGCAGGCATCTCTTCCAAAAAGAAAAGTCAACCTTTGTTAAAGTGCTTACCAATTGGGCAGATCTGGATAAAGTTGGAAAATATTTTCTTCATTTGTTTCCCATTTAAATTATAAGGCTTTATTTGCCTTTTATGCTACTGTGAGGTTTCTGTTTATATAAATTTATGCTTTCAATTTGCAGGCATAAATTTTGTGCAGGCACTAAATATATGGAGACTCTCTACTGTTTGCAGATTGAAGGATTCTTAGTATCTTCAAAAACAGTTTTTCTCCACAATGCAAATGGCAAAGAAAATATCAGACATCCATAAACACTGAGGTTGAAAAAAAATAGGTGCTCTTCCTTGTTATTCCCCAAATACAGGAAGTACAAAATGCTCAGCTTTCCACAAATATTACATCAGCTCTAAGTCATTCAAACAGGAGGAGTTCCTGTACAACCTAACTCTAATGAAGTTAGTTAAATCCACGCTGTGCCATAGACCAGCATGAGGCTGTAGAATACAGCTGTGGGTGTTTGCACCAGCAGTGTATCTACCTGGTTATTTCCAAATTTGATATTAACATACGAGTCCTGCTTCCAGCTGTGACTCTTGGGGCACATCTTTCTGCCTGACTTGTCAGTGAACCCCGTCTGGGAAAGGAGTACTGTTCTTGCACTTCTGAGACACTGCCTGCTGATGCAAGCCTGGACATGATTCCCTCGGTCCAGCTTGGGTGGAGAGGGAGCAACAACATTACAAAACACGCCCGCGGATAATTCTTCACGTGTGTTGATTTTCATGTAGCACCGTTTTTTTACATTTGAAAACAAACGTACGCATAGAAGTTGTTCATTCCCAAAGAGGTGCACCAAACTGTTCTCTGCAGTCAGAAGTCCTTTCCAGCAGTATGCTGCCTTTTCATCTAAACACATTTGGTTTATTTTAAGTGGTGTGTTCTGATGTTTGTGTCTCTTGATCCTCATCTGCCTCAGAGCCAGCAAGAGTATCAGTGTCCCACGTGAGACAGCATCATGGAATGTTTTAAATGCTGTGACAAGCAATCTCTTCTGTAATATTTTGGTCCAACATTTCCTGGGCTATTTAATGGCAGCTTTTTTAAAATGGAGTGTCCTGCAGAAGGAAACTGCATTAGAAGGAAAGCAATAAATGCTTCATTCAGTGTGCTTGGCCAAAATAGCTCACAGAATCTTGGAATGAAAAGACCCTTGTCCATAACAACACAGACACAATTACAAGCACAGACAGGATGGTTTTGCCTGGAAGGGAAAAATGCCCTGTAGCATTGAGGAGGAGGGTGAAATCTCTCAATGGTAGGGCAAGCAGTATGGTAATAATTAGGATACTTTAAATGGGGAGTGGGGAAGAGATGGGAGGTCAGAAGTGCATAAAGGTAACAGCAAAGTGAACCTCCCATCTTCCTAAGGAAACCGCTTCCTCTTGCTCCCTTCCTGTCTCTCTTTAAGAGAATATTTAGGATAACTCATCACAGAAGCATTCCAAGGAGAAAACTCCATCAATTATCACTACCTCCTCCATTGTTCTTTCTCAGCTATACGTTCTTGAATGTTATAACTCTTGATCCAGCCCTTTCCTAGATCATCCTTCTCTTCAGTTGTTCGCACGTCACTGTTCTTCCTTAGCTCTCTCATAGATTTTGCACTTTACCTTCTGCTTTCTCCCCTTTATCTTGACTCTCCCTTTTGCTTCTCTGGTCTTAATCTGCACTTCCCCTTTAGCTCCTTGTAACTTCTGTCTCCTGTGGGATTATTTTTGCAGATAGAAGCAGCAGAAGCAAACTGCAGGTTTGCAAAAGCAGGTGCACCTTAGAAGCCAAATCCACAGGATTTGGACAGTGATTTTCCAAGGTATCAGATCCAACAGCAGTGCTAAGAGGGATTCTACAAAGACTTTGATAAGAGAAGTCAGTCTAGCATGGTGCCTTTTTGTATTTGCCAATGGTTAATAACTCCCTAAGCCAGTTAAAATTATCCCCCAAGGTTCAAATCGGCATGAACACCTTGTTGCAGAACTGCAGCAGCACTGCAGACCTCACAAAGGGACCTTGGCCGAGGCTCAACACTTCATCACGTTCACTTTTTGCTTCCCTGAAAGTAACTCAGAATTTGGTCTCATCAAGGACCAGCAGTCATGACTAAAACACACATTTTATTCTGATAAGGAAGTTACCAAAAAAAGTGAATCTTTTGCTAGGGTTATAAATGCAGAGTAGCTGTCAAACGTAGGGAATGCTGCTCAGCATGTCCACAGCACGGTAACTGTTCCTGAAAGGAACTTTCATATGTCACAGCGTTTCTGTTCCTTAAGGGAGTGCTTTCAGTTCCTCCCTTGATCACAAATTCTCTGACAGGACTGCATTGGGAAAAAAATTGTTATTTGCAGGCTCTTTTCAGGCCATACTCTCTTCATGCTCACGAGCACTAGATTTCTGTTCTGTGAAAAACACTGGCTGCAGAGGCAAGACTTACATATTCACCCACCTCCCGCATGGGAAATTTAAGGTAGAAAAGCACAGAGTGTAGTGAACTGTGCATGGGACTCACAGTGACAAGATGCAGGTAGGTGCTCTTCCTGCTTCTGCAGTGACGTGAGACTGACAGGTCAATGATCCACTGCCTACACGGAAAAAAAGTGTTTCATGCACCAATTTATTTCACCACCATGACATCTGCAAATATAGAGAAGGGTCGTGTGGTTTTAGTAGGAGAAATGATCTCCCATCTCTTGCCACAGGAACAGAATCTCTGAAGGCAGTTTGGTCTCGTAGTCCTCTGCTTTCTGAGAGCAGTAGGATGTGATTTGTTCCAAGGCAAAGTGTTTTCTGAAGAGGCTGTTGCATGCTTTCCAGATGGGCTTTGCATTATCTCTCCATACTGTTAGGGTACACTTAGACAGCTCTGCCAGCAACAGGAAGTTGCTAATGTGCTCACTCGCATGTTTTAAGATGCCTTAAGGTGAGCTGCCAGATTTTCAAACAGAGGTTTTTCTGTTTAACATGCCAGATATTTCTTAAAGAAAACATACTCTATTTTCTCTTGTCTGTGATACCACTCATTTGCCCTTCTGGCACGGAAGTGATATTCTAGTCACATTGCAGAGTAAGAGAAAACAGTTTTTGCTTTTTTCCCTGGAAGAGGTACCAAGTAAAACAAATAAACGGCTGCTTAAATTACATCTTCACTTTATATAAAAAAAAAAATTTGTCTGTTGATATTGCTGTCAGCTTTCAGATAATAATTATATGTAGCAATGCCAGCAGCGCTCACTGACCTTGTTTTCAAATGGAAGGTTGTTGTGGCACATGCCAACATGATGTCTTACACCACTGTCTAGACATGGCCAAAATTACTCTCAGCCTGTATTGACACTGTAATGGGAACAGAGATAAGTCCGCAATACAGTTTTTCAACCCACTCAACACAGTGCAGAGGAATTTCTTTAACCTGAATTCAAAATGAGCCCAGACAATAGAAGCATATAACCATCTTGGCCTACTAATACAAAGCAGAATTATTTTTGCCTTCACATGTCAGAATGAAAAATGCGCAGCTTAGTTATTATTTTCACACTGTAAATAAAAAATTTGTTCAAGACTGGAAAAAGACCCACAGTTTCTTCCTGCTGGAGATGAGCAAAACATTTATCCACTGGAAAGCATAACTGGCCCGTTGCTGGTTGGGCTTTGTGTTACATCAGTTACATCTGCTCAACAAAGCACCCGTGCTAAAATGGTGCTGTGGCCATGCAGGCCAGGCTTAAGCACAGGCCACAGCACCTCAGAACAAACTATAAACATGGCTCAGGTCTCTTCAAGGCACAAAGACGGGGAAGATTTTTATATGCTTCTCTGTTCAAATACGTCATACAGCTCTCTCACCACAGTTCACCCATATTGCTTAACTCTAGCCAGAAAATTGACATAAAGCCCCAAAAAGCCGAGAGTTCCTTTAAGACTGTTCATTAACATTTGATATATTTAACATACGTGACATATTTGAACTAAAAATTTGTTTATGTGTTTATTTGTCTTAAACTGCCTTTGGTTTTTTTCCTTTCCTCTGGTACTCAGTTTGTTGGTGTGTGTATATAAACACACAGGGAAGAGTTACATTTCTTACATAACAAAAGCTGAAACTAACCCATAGTGCAGACCAGACAGCATCATGTGCTCAGACTCGGGCTGTAAATCTGTGAGCAGCGTGTGCTGCACTCCCATTACTGAGACACAGCACTGCCTCTGCTGCTTATTCACTGGGTGACACTGGAAAAGATCCCGCTGTGACTGCCTCTGTGTCAAATGAAAGCGATACGTGTCTCTGGAGTCCCATTTACTGACTGCAGTGGGAGTTGTGCTTGACAACGAGTTGAATAAGTATAGGTTCCATCCCTGTATCAGCCTGTAATAAATGACTTGTATTTCACAGGCGTTACTCTGAGTCATCAGCTGCTCAAAACAGCTCTTTTGAAACCTTGGAGTTTCCCTTTAAGATCTGATGAGATCTGTGTCATTCAGCAGCTCGTTTTACTTCCTCAGCATTTTCTCACTTCCGCATTGTACGTCCTGGCAGCCATGATCAGATTGTTTCAAAATAGCCCTTCTGAACACAGGAAAGTTTTTAGCGCCCGGGCTGATCTCACACCAGCAGTGCGCCAGCAAAACATTGCTAACTCAGTAGCTGCTCTGCATTGCTACTGGGGCAGAAGGGGGGGGAAAGCTGAGCCAAACTGATTTGCAAAAAGTACAGAACAACACTCTGCAAATTATTGACTTTTGTTGCTTTTTAAGACAAGAAGTCCTGCTGTCAGGGGAATGGAATTGGATTAGCCAAACTCTGTCAGTGTCACCACTGGAAACCTAGAGCGGCTCTCGGTGACCACGGAGTTCCACCAGCAGTGTAGGGAGCATGCACCTTAAAAAACCCAGGCCAGTCTAAAAAAGCTTTCCAAGGGATGCTAGGTTTTTGTTTTTCCCTGTGCCCCCTCTCACCCAGTGAAGTAGTAGATGTTTCTCTGTCGTACAGAACGGCTCTTTCACTTGTGCTGGAGCATGGAGTGCAGGAGCTAAGTTATTTCCTGCTGCAGTTCTGCTCTCAATTTCAGAGGAGTCGTGCCTGCTTTACACCAGTCCAAATGAGAAGAGAATCAGACATTCCATCTTCAGGGCTTTTGTTTCAAAGATAAATGACTGTGTTTTGCAGCTTTCCCCGTGGCTTATTCCAGAGATCTGCTGCCAATTCAGCCTGGCTCGGTGTCAAGACTTGACACACAGCAAAAACAGTTGAAAAATATCAACTCTCCATCTGATCAGCTAATTTGGAAGTTCTGTGCACTCAGAGCTGTAACACTTGGGAAGGCAGCAGAGCCACAGAACTTTCAGATACCTGTTTGTGTTAGAGTGCGGTGCAAAAGTTTGCTCTGGGAGTTTTGGACAGGAAGCAGATGACTCGAAAAGCTTAAACACTGAAGGAAGGGGGAGGGAGAAAAGAAACAGCTCGTTCCTATAGAACACATGCAAATGTAAATGTGGGGCCAAGCAGGACACATCAATGTGTCACGTCTGGACAGAAGATAAACTGAAGGTCAGCTAGAGCAGTGCTGCAAAGACCAACTGATGACATCCAATTAAAGTCTCTTTTGTAAAGAATGGTCTTGTTCCAGAGTTTGATCCCCTGCAAGGATTCACAGTTGTTTTATAACTTTTCACAAGAAGAAAAACCTTTACTTCCTGCCTTAGCTTAAAGACACTGAAAGAAATAGGGCCAGATTCATTTCCTTTGAGGCTTTTCTAGTGACCTGTCAGAAAGAAACATCTCCGTAAACCCTTAATACATTTCACCTACATCAGTGATTAAGTCCACACTGCTGCAAATAAAAGTGTTAAAATGAACCAGACACCATTTCCATGGGGAAATTTTCTTTTACATCAAGTCCAGAGTGGGCAATCAGATTCACATCTTAAAGCAGTTTGCACATGGTGTACTGTTTTGGAAACAAGTTTTAGGTTAGAGCAACTACTTTATCAGAAACAAATCCTAGAACTACAATATGTGGGAGGCAAAAGAGTTCAGTCCCAGTCAGATACACATGAGCTGTTCATGTCATGTTGTAATGTGCACAGCTCATTAAAAAACTGTGTAGGCCACAACTTTAGCTTCAGTCTAACACCTGCTTCCAAACAAAATTATTTTCTAAATTCTCTGCAGCTTTGAGTAGAAGCTTCACCTGCAGAGTGAGTCCGTATATGTTTATTTCTGTTTCTTTGCTGTGGGTGTTCAGAACTACTGAATAATCAAAAGGAGAGTCTTCTGCTTCCCTACTGCTCTTGGAGCTGCAGTGCAAACGCAGTAACAGGACTGAGACTTTTCATCTCCCGTTGTCAAGGCATGGCTCGTGATGCTGTTACTCACGGCATGCAGAATATTATTGCACCGCCATCTCACCTGTGAGAGATGCTAATTAATTCAGAAAGGTATTTTTTTTTTCTGTTCAGGATGTGTGTGAGCAAACCTAGCTGAAATGTCAGCTCCCACACTTCAAACCCGACAGTTAAAGAAAAAGGGAAAATTTTCTGTTTGTCAGCTGCTGGGGTTTGCTGGAGGGAGACACACTGGGAACTAACTGCTCAACACTGATTCCTCATGGGGGGGAGTGTCCCCCCTTTTTTTAAAATCGGTCTCTTCTAAGACTAGGACTGCATTTCAAATCTTTTAGCATAACTGTCCGACTAAAATAGGCTTTTTGAGAAACTATTCAGTAGAGCACAGTGTGAAACTCCCACTGTGGATGATGAACATGATAGGGTTTTGACCACCCCAGCTGCCTGTCAGCTTGGAAATGGCATCAAAATCCTTCTCTTCAAGGGACATCTGGAAGCAACTGTGGGAAAGTGAGGAGCAATGTCACAGAGCAGTAACTCAGCTCTGAGCCCGGCCTCAGCCAAGTAATTTAGGATGCTCAAGTGTTCCCAAGGGATGGACAGCATTTTCTGCATTCATGGCTGTAGTAGAGCAGAAATGTTACAACCAACAGATGGTTAAATTTACTATACTCTGGTGACTTCTTTAGCAAGCGTTATGTAAGTACTTCAGGAGCGACCTCATTTCACTACAAGCTGACTGGCATGGGGCTCTGCTTCACCAGTCATATAAGGTCTTCTTCCTCGTTGACTGCCTGTTGGGAGAGAGAAACTTGTTTTGAGAGAAGCCTGAGACACTGGCTAAGAAAAACTCCAAGGATTCTGTGAAATGCTGAACCCATTACTCAGCAACCATGAAAGGAAACTGGTCTCAGATCCAGCAGCTGAGAAATGCTGCAAAGTGACATCTTCTCGTTTAGTTTGGGCAGTCATACAGTGGTTTTGTTTTAAGCTCAAGAGGAATAACAATACTAGTACTGCAGTCCAGTAAGGAGTGCTAAAACATCTGCACTAAGGCACATCCCTAGAGAAGGGAGAGCAGGCTGGTCTGCTCTGCTGCACTGCAGTGTAACAACCTACCTTTAAAAGAGAGCTCATACCTCCATTGCACAACAGCATTTCCACGTTTTCCCACCCCTAAAATATTGCCATAAGGTTTGGTTGGGATATGAGTAGCTAAAAGAACCACAATTCCCCAAACAATTGTTTTCCTCCTGCTGCACCTCAGGAAAATCCTCATGGGCCAGAATCTGTAGGCACGTGAGGGTCAGCCAGCACAGCACTGCCTGGAAAGCAGCAGCTGCCATGAATCATATCCTGGGAACTCCATAAAGAGAGTACAGATAAGCGAGGACAGGGCAGCATTCCCTTTCCAGCCCGGCCTTGGCTGTCTTGTGTTTTAAACAAGCAAAAGAAATGGTATCTGGGAAAATATTTTAATGGTTGTGCAAAAACTGCTAGAAAACTCTAGTTATTAATAATTCATTGTCCAGATGGAAAAATGTATTTTGCAAGTTTCCAGAGAGGTATTTTCCTACCTCAGTGCTGTCAAATATTTCCTTAGAAATCTGGTGATACTTTTAATGGGGAAAAAGAAGATTAGCGATCGTGCCTCTAAAACCTGATAGATATCATGCATCTAACACCTGACACTGGCCAGGAGGGCTGCTTGTACTACAGAAGAATAGAACTGAATTTAAGTGTAACTTGAAAACACGAATAGAGCATCCAAGAGGTTTGAATAAACCCTTCCATTCCACATCTGCAGGAGTTGGTGTTTGAGTGGCATACTGTGCTTCCAGATGAGGTGTGGACAAAGAGGATGTCAGTGACAACCAGCAGATGTCTGGAAACCACATGGCTTGTGAGTAAATATTAAGTGGAAGGAGCGGTTTAGCCCAGAAAAGAGAAGATAGAGTTGGTGAGTAGCCTATTATTGATAAAAATAGCAAACAAGAATGGAACAGTCCGTGCAGCCATGTTCCCTTTAATCAGGGCAAATAAAGAGGTACCTAAATTATACCAAATGAAATTTAGGTTAAACATCATGGACAAATGTTGTAGCTGCAAGGATAATTAAGCATTGAATGAGTGGCCTGAGGAGATGGTGATGTTTCCAGCACAGTGAGGTTTTCAGAACAGACTGGACAGACAGCTGTAGTTAATCCTGCTCTGAGGTAGGGGAAGAAACAGGATGAGCTTCTGAGATTCCCTTGGGACTTACCTTGTAGTCTAGAGAAAACACTGAAAATGGTGAGCAGCTTCAATTCCTGCTTTCTTCTACAAGTGAAAACGAGGGTGCAAGTATGTTTTTAGAAAACAGTGCTCGGCCAGCCCCATACTTCCCCTTTATCTGGCCAGTCCAACCTCTCTCTCCTTCCTTCCTTACCTGAGCTCAAGAGCAAGCGTATTAGTTTTAGATTATTTTGCATTATCCAGGCAGTCCCTTTTCCCAGTGCTCACCTGTTCCTTCCCTCTTCCCTGCAGATTTAATTACTCTGTCACCACCCCACGTATCCTGCAAGCAGCAGCTACTGTTGGAGGGTTTGACAGGTTACATGTCCCGTGCAATCATTGACAGCTTGCTTGGGTGTGCAGTTTACTGCTTCTGTGCCAGACTGGAACGAAGCCTTGTGCGCCTTACCTTGGACTATTATCTGCCCACTGGTACTAGTTCACATAACAAAGGTGCAGCCTGCTCCACATTGTGTGGCTCAGCCAGAGCCTAGACCAGCAACGCTACCAGGCCTACTCCCATCTGGATCAACCAGGTCAAGTGCACACAGCATTTTGCAAGGACTGAAAACCAGGCTTGGATCCTGGCTCTGCTGACAGAGCCTTGCCCAAGGGTAGCTTCCTCCTTGCTGAGTATTGCTGAAAGTCCATTGGTGGTTTCCAGTGTTTCTGTTCCTGCCCTGGAAGTTGCCCTTGTTCAGCGTTCTGTGGTCTGGCTGTGTCCGGTGCCTGGTGACAGCCTTAGGGACAGCTGCTACCAACACAGGGGGAAGCACACAGACAAAAATGGGTGCCCGTTCCAACAGCTGCTTTCCAAAACAGCCTTCTGGAGCTTAGTGTACAGTGAGCACTTTGTACCCAGCTAGAGACAGTCCTTCTGCAGCCAAGCTGCCTGACAAAACAAAAGTCATCCCATCTTCTCGTAGCCCAACTGTTCCATAACAGCTGATGCTGCAGCAAAACCCCCTCCCTCCAACTGGTAACAGATCCCCCCCGTTAGCGATGCAAGGTGTAGCGCTGCTGCTCAGCTCCTGGCGCCTGTACGACCGAGGCCTTCCCACCCATTTCAGGATGGGAAGCTAACCAGTTGCAGTCATCTCCTCTGCTCACCAAGGTACAGATATCCAGGTTAGCCATGATTCCTTACTGACATGGCCTTGCTGTTCGTGCCTCGATCCACACGGTGAGGATTACGGTAACTTTTAGCTAAAGCTCGTGCCAGTTCTGCCTGCCTCTGCCCCCACAAAATTTGGGAGTTTGTCTTGAAGCTAGTTTTGGTGATGGACTATCAGTGCCCAACCATTCAAATAGCCCAGTCCCACAGGGTAGTTCTGCTTCCTGTAGCCTCTCACTTGTCATGTTGTTTCTCCTGAAGGTCCCATGTCCAGGAGCACTAATCCTCCAGGAATATCTGTTTAAGTTGTCCCTGTAATCAGGTGAATAATGGTGTATAATCTTTAAGGCAGACACCGCACTGCACATGCAAAGAAAGCACTTGCACTTACAATGCGAAGCCTGCAAGACAAGTTTTCCTTTAACCTACCACCTGATAAGCAGAGAGCTTTAGCGCGACTGTCAGAATTCCCTGAAGGAAAGGCTATAAAGAAGTAGGATTTGGCAAGAGGTGCTGTCATCTGCAAGACTGCCTCTTTGATCCTCCTTACACTTGTGTAATCATGCCAGCATCTCTGCAAAACAGAACAACAGAGCTGCTGCAATAAGGAGATCTCCCTCTCACTTCCTTTTTAACTCTGATGGAATTTTTGCTTGGTGGCTTTTATTTTTACATAGTAAGAAACCTCCTGCACCTCCCTCTCCACAGTCTCTACCTCTGTACTGCAGCATTTCTTTTTAAGTTCAGGGGACCCCTGCCTCAAGGAAGCAGTGCTGACTAGGAGGCAGGACACTGCTCTGCAGGTGAGGAGCCCCTGACCGGTCAGGAATCGAAGGAACTGAGTACTTCCCATGTGCTGCTTTAGCTGGGGAGCTCTGCACGGTCTCAGCTCATCGCTGTGTGTTTGCCCAGCACATTGCCTAGAAGTGCTCCCCTCCAGCAAAGCAGGGCTGACTAAGCCAGGCTGCTCTCTGGCTTTAGGGGCTGCACCCCGATGGCAGAAAATGAAGAAGAGTGCGGGTGGCCTGTGAGATGTGATCTCCGGTGTGCACACACAGCCCAGGCAGTGGGTACTCCACGCCATGTTACAGGTATTTTCTTGATTTCTCACTGTATTTTCAGTACTGTTTTATGTTGCACAAGAAGTGAAAAGTAATTAAAGAAGTCTAGTAAGGAAACCTTGTCCTGAAAGGTCACCCCTTGCCAAGATCTGACTTGGCTATGCCAGAAGCTGTGGCAAAACTCCAAGTGGCCTCTTCCAGGGGCTGGCATTCATGTACTGCCAGTATCAACCTTTCAGAGTACAGTCATTGAAGACATGGGTCAGACAACATTAATAAAATTCAGCTCTTTTCTCCCTCTGGTACTCTTCTGAGCCCTGAAGGTAAGCATCAACCACATTTCTGAACCTTTTTGCCATGTTCTTTTTAACACAGTAACTGTGATTTTCCTATCGGTGTATTAACAAAGAAAGTTAGTTGTGAGAAAAGAAACAAGCACTGGAGGTTTAAAGCATTTGAAGTCAAAAGTCCGCTTTAATTCGTGTAATAAAAAGCTCCATGTACCTCATTAAAGTACATCCAATACGTTAATAATTCAGTATTCATTGAAATATGTCAAGATTAACAGTATAAAAGTACAGGTGGAATACAGAGTCAAACAGAAATGACTGTTTTACTTGAGACCCTTTGTACATCACAGATGAAAGCTGAGGGAGATAAAAATATATGTACAACTAGCATGTGAGCTTTCACTTCCAATTATGATCAAACTACCAGAACCTTTTACTACTTATGCTTCACTAGCGCGTTTCTGGTTTTGAAAGGAACAAACCACGTCCAAGCTACTGAACTATACTTATCTAGAGAGCATGAAATAGGAGCTTCCCAACATGTGCCTTTACAGTCAACATCCACCACATAATTAGCACTTACTTTGAGGACATATGTTTTTAAGTGGGAGCATCTTTGGAACCTTTGAATAGGTATTTTTAGAATCAAAACCAATCTGAATGCGGACACTCAAAACACTGTCTTTATTCTGTGTTGGTATAGCAGCCAGTACAACAGGTCTTGGTTCACCAGGGCTCCTGTAAACTGACACACTGTTTGTCTTTTAAAAAAAACCACAAGTCCCCCAGTGGCATCTACTAGTGTTGGAATTATGTCCTTCAGAGGATCTTGCATTTTGCACAGCTCTGGATTATGTCCCTCACAGGGGCAAACGGAACCCTTTCATTTACCAGTACTTTAAATAAAAGCTGCCATTAAGAAAAGACACAGTGTTAAGCTCCTTTTCCCTTGAGGCCTGCAACACAACTCAGTGTTCTTGTGCAGCAGTCACTAGAATATTCTTGAACAGAGTTGGAAAGTGAGAGCAAGTACAGTGTTCATTGTAAATATGGCGTGAATTCATTGACCCAAGGCAGCGGGCCAGGTCCAGAAGTTATCAGTTTGCATTTGACCGTAAATATTGGGCCTCCATGAGTATCTGTATTTAACAGGTTTGTCCCTGTATCTTATTCTTTGTATAGTCATTTATACCAGAGGCACAAAAACTTGTCTGGATCAGAGTGGTAACATCTGACATGCACTCACTTAACCATTCTCTCCTACATATTCATCAGTCCTTTTCCTTCTCCCGTTCTCTATTTACATCTAAGATGACATTTCAGGCAAGAGAGCAACAGAAAAGTTCATTATTCTCTGCAGTACAAGGGCCAGATTCTCCATTACTTTCCACCGTGCCAGATCATGCCGGGGAAATTCATTTGGCTTTACTACAGCACGGGAGGAGCACAGAGCAGCCCAAGTGCTTTGTGCCCCCTCTTTTAGCTGGTTGACAGCAGAAGGTGGTGTGAAAGGTCAGGAGAGGGAACTCAGGCTCCATGTCTTCTCTGCAAAACACAGCCTTACTTTTAAGATTCTTCATTTTGAGCCATTTCAGCAATTACTGTGTGCCTCTTTGTTGACCCACTGTGGGAGGAAAATACACACGAACTGTGCACTCAACATACTTCAACATTGTAATGAGCTAGTACACATCTTTATCAACAGTGTATTTTTTTGGTTTAATACTTCAATCCTGGCAATCCAAAGCATGTCTCTAATAGCCCAGGAACAGTCCCACCGTGAGAGGGACAGTGCAGTGCTGAGCAAGCCTGAGACACGGAAGCCTTTTCTGTCTCACCGGCACCCACGCAGGCCCTGAGCACCAGCGCTCCTCTGGCACTGCACAGCACCTTGTGCCAGTGGAGCATAGTGTCAGTGACACACAGGGCTTGTTTTCACCAGGGGCAGAGCTGGGAAGGCAGAAATCTTCCAGGCATAGCTCCGACTGCCAAAGGGAACTGTCATTGCCCTGTTGGTAAGTTTTCACCTGGGCTGTTGCTGACAAGCCATGGAAGTGTCCAGCCAAACCTGCTCACACAACTAGACCTGAGAAGGCTTTTGACCTGCTGTGCTTAGATTATGATTTAATGCTGAAAAGTTGGCATGGCAACCAAATGCTTGGTAACAAAACGTCGCGGCCAAGGAACGGGTCCAGAAGAGGGCCAAGCAAAAGCAGTGCCCAGCTCTTCCATGGGCAGATCTGTGCCCTACATACACTTCGCTGCTGTAGCAGCCAGGATTACAGCAGAAGAATATGTTAGTAATAAACTAGGCACGTCTGCAATTAATGAGTAGCAAATTTCTCCAAAACACTTGAAATGGACCCTGGCACCTCATTCAGGCTCCTTTTGCTCCATCCACCGATTGCCACGCGTTGCCAGGAGACTGTCTTGCTCCACACGAGGACTCGCCACTGACTGCCATTGTGCTCTCTCTCCACGTCCCCTGTCCCCTCCTCCCCTGTCCTGCTCTTGCTCCCCTCAATGACAGGAGTCTGGCAATGCCCTGTTTCTCAGTTCTGACACAATTACCTCTTTTAATCTGGAAGTTTTCAAAAGCTTTTTGGTTTTTCTACAGTGATCAACTGAGCAAAATCCCCCACCCTCACAACTCCAGACTTGCAACAGACAGGCTGGGAACGGGATGCAAGTGCCTTAAAGGGTAGGGCTGACCTAAGGGGGGATTAGTGAGGGACACTGTGAAGACCACCCATTCTGCATGAGCACTGTCTCCTGAAGCCTAAGATATTAAGTTAGGGGACTCAGGATACGTTTCACTTTTAACTGGGAACTTCTTATAGGCCATTACAGTATACCCTTGGCTATTTAAATGTTGCCAGGCTTTTGGTTCATCACAGAGGGCTTCAGAAACCTCTCCTGCCTTTGGGTATTGGCAAGCTTAGTCCCCTGTGCATCAGAAAATAAGCCGTTCATTCTTCAGCCTTCCTGAGGCGTTTTCCATACACTCCTAAGGAAACCTTTGGGATATAGACTCGGTATGAGCCAGTACAGCGTCACCGGCCCGAGTCTGCTGGCACCAGTGCCAGTCTCTGACTTCAGAGGGCTGGGCTGTTAAGCAGATAAGTGAAGTTAAAGGCTAATCAGTTCCAGGGTTGGTTTGCCAAGTACTGTGAGCCAAGGATCAGTTTGTGCTGCCATTTGGCATTGTCTTCCATGGTCAGAACAAACTGAAAGGCGGCAGCTGAGGAGACCACTGTCATGGCAGAGACCTTGGCACTGAAAGGCTTTGAGAGAATAGTGTAGCCAAGGCATAACTGGAGAACACAGTGCTTCATCTTCCTCACAGTTCTTGGAAAGCAGACAGAAAATGAGCAGGGATTTTAATGCTATGTTTGCAGGGACTTAATGACATAGCCTGTCCCTGTGCCTGTGGGGAGGGCAATTCCTTTCCCTGTTATTCTCATTGCTGTATCCAGACTGAAGCATCAAGTCATCTTGATGAGAAATCCTTCACTGTCTGAAAGTAAATTAAACTGAGCGTCCAATGTGCATCACCCCAGTGTTTTTCTAGTTCCAGCGTTCCTGTTCTCTGTCCTACACTTCACCATCCCACCTGTTTTCCCTCCCTAATGTCAGAGTTTTCAGGATGCTCCTAGGCAGACACACATCAGCTCTTCCCCCCATGGCATTTAACACGGACAAACCGACACAAAAAAAATAATTTTAATTAAGTGGATTGGCTAATTAGCCTAATTTATTTCATTTCATCAGAACTTCACTGTTCTGTTTCCACTTCACTCGGGCACCGTGGGACACATTCCCCTCATTCTTCCCTCCCATCACTAGGAGCAGTGAGAAAACAAGTTACATCTTGTTACTGTTTTGAGATTCCACAGTCAAAAAGGACATGGAACTATATGCAGAAATCTTTCAGACACACCAGAGACAGACCACGGGCCCAGCAGAGACAAACTGCAGGTCTCTCGGTGCGTGCAAGGGTTATGTTTGCCTGTCACTGCCTGCCCTTCCCTCTCCTTTTGTCTTTGATTAAAAGAGACAAGCCACACACTGACCAGCACGTGGACAGCCAGCCAAGTAAGTGCAAGGAGGTTCACCAGCACACACACATACAGCTGGGCTTTGTTCCGGTCATGTTTACTCGCAAGGAGAACAGTTAGGCATTGTTTCTGTTTGACAAATTGTAACTGTCCAGCTAGGAGAGAGCTAGTTCCAGCTGGTTAGAGCTGTTTGCATTTCTTACCTCCTCCCCCTCCCTCTCCAATAACTTACGAATCCAGCTTACCCAGGGACAGAAAGAACAAGTACAAGCTGTTTATTGGATTCCTTCCCACTTTGAATTGACACTGGCCTCTTTGACTGCCAGCACAGGAAGATCTTCATGAAGGATGGCTTGAAAGGTGAACTCACACTTGACAGGTGTCTCAAAGACATTAGGGTCCCACACTCGTGTCACTAGTAGGAGCAGTGAAGAGAGAAACCCTTTCACAGTCCCCACTAAGAGCTCTCAGCTTGTCAGACATTGGAGAACAGTGGACATTTGGTAGCATTGGAGCACAGCCACGGGAACCTCAGAGCTATTTACTACCTAATTGATTTTTTGCCTCAAATAGCACCTGATGCAGCAGGGACTGGTCATCCACTGTACAACACCAGCTGTCAGGTACAACTCTTAATCCCAGTCTCAGAAAATGAATATGAGAGTGCTCTGTGGTCACAACAAAGCCACTCATTTTCTGTTAGACAGAGAAAAGTAATGCCAGAGTGTCAGTGTATGTTTGATTTAATCTTCTTTCCATCAAGTAAATTATGGTGCCTTTTTTGAGACAACTTACTATTTTAGAAGGACATTGAGGCTCTAGCACAGCAGAAGAAACAATTGTCTCAAGGAGCGTCAGTCTCAAGTCTGCACAGAGGAGAGGTGGCAGGATCAGATTGGTGCTCAGTGACATAAAGACTGTTACAGATCTGCAAAGAGAACCCGATGGTCCTAGAAATTCCTGGCTGAGTGAGCCCTAAAGTCTTGTTCCTAAAGACATTGTTTTCATATGAACTCCATACAAACAGATAATTGTTAGCTTCACTGTTCAGTCAGAAAGGTGGTTTCAGAAACTCTAAAATTCAGATTCAAAATAATCCTACTTCTGTTATATAGCATTTCAAGACTGTTTTCTGTTTCATTTTTCCCCTTCTGTAATTAAAGGCCAATGTTCTTTGCCAGAATTCCTCCAAATAGACACACACAGGGAAGTCTTTCAGAGAATAATTTAGAGTTGAACTTGTACCATCATCCATAATTCTGACCTTTGACTCATGACCAAACAGTAGGACTAGAAACTGAGTGCACAGTTCATGTGTATATAATTTGTGCTTATATATGTGGTCAGAGCAGTGCACTTTAAGGACTATAAAATGTGTCACAAAATCCAAATGCAACAAACAGAACATGAGCCCTTAAGTTCTTTATCTATTAACCCCACCATCAGTACATAAACCAAGCCTGAGACTGTGGTGTTGACACTTGTGCTGCATTGCATTTAAGGTGCTACTTTACATCTGTTTGCATGACAACGTTGCGTGCGAGGACTCAGAGCTGTGTGACCCCTGCTTCTTGCCTTGTAGAAGGGGAAGTTGCTCTCGTGGGCACTGTGAGGGAAGGCATGCTGAGCTTCAGTATGGAGAGCCTAGCTCATACCAGCAGATCTCATGATTGCCCCTCTCGCTGGTTCCTCTAGTCACTAAGAATTCTGTAGATAAAGTTCACTTTATCTGAAGGGAGGAAGTTGCTGCCGGATGCAGAGTCAGGAAGGACAGCAGCCTATTGCACAGAGCAGTAGCTTTAGAGGAACAGTTGTGTTCCCATGCAGATGGGAAAACAAGACTGTTAACCACCCATGTGCCATGCCACTCCTTCAGCCTCTGCTGGGCACACCGCTCCAGCAAACTGGAAGGAAAGGCCTTTTCTCTTACAACTGATAGGGAGAGAATGAACTGTTGGAACTCTCTGGTAGCCTGAGCTGACAGAAATAGAAGTGTAAAAATCAGAGGCTGCGAGGCAGGGATTCTTACCTTGCACTGCAGCAGGAACTGTGCCTTTCCCTCTGCTCCCCATATAACCTTAAGTGCTTGGGCTTAGTGATTAGCCAAGAACACAACACCCAGGAGAACTGATAGCTGCCCGTCCAGTTCAGCTGTCGAAGGTCAAGCCAGCTGGAGAAAGCACTGTATGCTCAGGACTCAATCACACCGTTGTGTCAAGAGTCACTTGGACTATCTTTGGAGGGCACTTGGAAGATTAAGCTGATCTGAAAGAACGTAGATAACCAGGATATTCCCTTTTCAGAAGTGCTCTGCTAAGTCATCCTTTTTTTGCTCAAGTAGGAGGTCTGGGGGCAAGTGAATGCATTTCCCCTATCAGGCTGCCAAGCTGATATTCATGAAAATTACTCTTCTGACAGATGGCTATCCTCCTGTCCTAGGCTCAGATTAAAAGTGGCAACATCTCAGAGCCACAAAGGTAGTCAGAACCTCCTTGGGTTTAGCTGCTAAGCAGATAATACAGGCAAAGAAAAAAAAAAGAGCCTTCAAGCCTTACAGTGCTTATCCCCCCATAACCACTTCTCCTCAGGAGGGCTGAAACAAGCAAACAGATGGAAGGGCAGGTGCCTCACGAAGCCCAAAGACAGGCCCTCCTGTACTGAAAATTAAAGAGGGTTTTTTCTGTATTCCAGCATAATATAATGCAGGCTCTTGACTGGCAGGCAGCCCCAGAGCAGGCTCTTCTGTAGGAACGGAAGCAAGTGGATCAGGATCTTGTTTACAAAGAGCAGCCACTTGAGTTCAGAGATGATGTCCTTGAACCTCAGGAGCAGAGACGACTTGAAATATCCCCAGAGGTGCAACATGCTCTGTGTATCCCAGGCCTTTGTCCCATGCACTTACGTCTGCTGCTTTATGGAGGAGAGTTACAGGTCATAGTTTGCAATGTCAGTTTATTTTCTTAGTGCTCTAGGATTAAAGTCCTCCAGGACTTGCTCACCTTAAGGAACCAAGGCCCATCGACTCAGTCTCTACGTAGCCAACAATTTAGCACTTGGCCAGCCTCTCAGAGGTCTTATATCTGCATATCCTGATAAGATAAGGATACATCAAAGGTGCAATTAACTCCCCGATTGCCTCTCTGAGCTCCTTTAGCTTTGTCCCTGAAGCAATGCTACTTTGAAGTACAAGGCATTTGCTCCCCACTTACATAAGTCCTCCAGGGAAATCTACCTTGTATTAAGTGCAGTCTGGCTGTCCCTCTGCCAGAGGAAAGTTACAGCAAAGCCTTACCTGGAGCCTGGAGGGAACAGCGTGCCATAATCTCTTACCAGCATGAACAGCCACCCTGATCGGAGGCACAAGTCACCCATGGCTTGGGTGTCACCTCACTAGTTTCTTGGTACAATGCTCGCCTCATCAGAGCTCAATCTCTGAAGAACAGCATTTTTTCACTAATGTAGAGCAGATCTGAACTTAATCACATCACTGAGCCCCCCTAGTGCAACACACCTGTATAACTGGTAGGCCCAGCTCCTCTCATTCCTGGAGCTCTTGGCTCTCAGCACAAAATCATTATCTTTCATCCCTTCATACCAGCTTGTCAGATGTCCCACATGCTATTTTATGCAGGTTACAGGGTGCAGGGTGCTTGGGCTGAAGAACAGGAGCTGTAGCCGAAGGCAATTCCTTTCCAGAACTGGGGCACCATCCCATAGCCACTGCTCTTGAGCCATAGAGTCAATCAGCACCTTCTTTGTAACTGCAGCATAACCTTCCCTTCTTCCCAAGGTCTTGATGTGCTTTCTAGCGAGGACATGGCTAAATAAAGTGACCTGCACAACATTAGTGGCCGTCTTCTGGTCGCAGAGGTTGGCATGTTATGTGTCATCCAGTGCCATGTAAATTCTGTTATTCTGAAAGCCAAGTCACCCGGTTAAGCATGGGTGAAGGGTGTTTCATGCTTTCTGAACTCAAAAGTCTCTCTGTACACCTGCACCCAAGAGACACAAACACCTGCTTATCCCAGTGAGTTCTCTTCATAATGATACGCTTCCTGTATCAAATCAAGTATCTGGAAAAAATGGCTTAGCAATGAAATCTTAAAATCTGCTGGAAGCCACAGAAAATTTTTATTTTCATCTTTTGAAACCACCTTGATATTCAACTGTGCAGAGAGTTCAGTATTTGAGAGGGCTGTTTTTTAGGTGACAGAGAGGCAGTTGCAGTTCTCATGCACTGATCACGTGGACACCAGAGGTACAAAAAGCAACATCCATCCCAGACAGGGAAGGGAAAAGAGGGGGCAGTGCAAAGCATAGACACGGACCACATAGGCAAAACAGGAAGCTCCATCTGAAAAGGAAATGCTTCAGTGCTGTCTTAACAACATTTTGCTATGGAACTCCAGGAGGCTGCAGAGGGATGAGAGAAAAGCAGCTTTCTGCTGATTCAGCAGTCTAGAGCTCATGCCCTGCCGCACACAGGCCGTGTTCCCTTTCCCTGAAGAGCTTGTGCTGCTGCTGTTTGAGCAGCCAGAGAGAGGAACCAGCCTCCCAACAGCAGCCCCGGACACAGACACTTAATGTCACGTGCACAGGCTGAATGGGTCGTTTCAGGGGGTTTCTAGGAGTACGTGAGGTAGGGCTGTAATCCCTCGGTGGCATATGCGCTTCCGCTTGTTTGGAAGCAGCTTGTCCAGTGATCAGATCAGGTGCATCACGCAGCATCGTTCCCATCTCTGGGCAGGATCCTACACAGGGGAATGCGGTACAGCGGCAGCCTCAAAAGCCTCAGCTGATACTCTGTTTCATCAGCAGGTTGGGTTCCTCAGGACTCTCAGAAATGAGGCTTATGGCATACAGGCTGTAAGATAAAATGGATTAATTGGATCACAGTGAATCTGTCTGAACACTGCCATTTAGAATTAAAGTACCGTTCATCTGTGTTACCTTATTTTAGTGCCTGTGTAAGCAGAGAGGAAGCAGGCTCCTTTTTAAGGGTTAGGAGACCAAAAGTGTGAGTACTAGGGGAAGGTTAGAAGTGGCAAGTGTCTAGAGAGAAGAGCAATCCTTGAGTATCAGGTTGTGACATCAGAGAAGTCACAGATATCACTAATGCCTTGGCATGGTCACAGCCACACAGCTCCTTCCTTATGTGACTTAAGATCATTCCAGGCATTTAGCCTTTCAGACACAGCATTTCTCCAAGCATCCAATGGTGCTTCCCGTGGATGAATGACAGGATGAGAATCAATAGGCACTGTTCTTCCTAATTCAGACATCTCAAGAAATAACTGAAACCTCATGGTCCCCAGCTGTAACTGCCCACTTAGTTTGTTAAATGCCAGGAGACTTCTTGTGCAAAAGCCAGTCAGCTTCTTAAGGCCAATTTAGATAATCCCATGATCCCTGGGGCAACAGAGGCAGAATTTCCATGTGCAAAGATGGCCCTATAGCCAACATCTATGAAGCTGAAAGGCTCTTTGTCTCATGTGACCAGCATCATCTCTGAGTTCTCTCAGAAGCCACTGTAAAGAGGGCCTCCCTCCAGCCCCATTCTGTAGAGGGTAAACCTTTTCTGCCCACTGTGCAGGGCTCCTGCAACACAGAGGGCTCACAGCAGCCTAGGCACACACACACACGCGTGATCTACCCAACCTGCTTTTGTTGCTGTGGGGCTTCGGCAAAGCCCGGTACCCATTTTGCTGAGTAGTCTCTTTTTTCTTTCTAATAATGGTGAAAGGCAGTTTTCAGTTTGCCGTCAATGGCGATCTCAAAATGACAGGCCAGCGAAACATTGCATAAACCACAAAAGAGTGTTTTCCTTGGCAGCATGCCCAACTCTGTCATACTAATGCTCCGCCAACAGCTATTGTCCTTGACAAGTGACTCTGCACCGGCAGAACAGGATCCACTGCAGAAGAGTTCTGCCCATGTGCTACACTGCTCACGTCTTCTGAGCCTTTAGGAAGGCTGAAGTATCTGCCAGCTCCGAAAAACTCACATCCCCTGAAAACAGCGATTTTGCAGAGCTCGGGGGCAGTGGTTTGGTATTGGAAAAGAGAACCACTGCCCAGGAGAAGTCAGCTGCAGAACAGCACTAAGTGCACCCAGAAGACACGTGGGCCTGACAGACACAGCAAGACACAGCTGACTGAGGGACAGTGAGGAAAGGCCATTCACACTCCAAAAGGGTAGGCACTCAAGTGAGCAGACCAGGCACTGCTCGACTGGCGTCTTTAGAGGCTGGCTCAGGGCAGGGGGTAAAAAGCACTTTGGGGACCACTAAAACACCCTGTTTTGCCAACATTAATATCCTGTCCATGTTCTGCTTTGTTAGTGCCTTCTCATTTGTGATGAAAGAAAGTACAGGTTCCCAAATACCAGACTGAAATGTTTTCTTTCAGTGATGAACAAATCCTTCTTTTGTTGCAGAAAGTTTTTCTTCCATTTAGCTGTGTTTTCCATTTAATAAATGCTTTGTGGTGAAGTTGTCAGCCCTCCTGAGTGAAGCAGGGCACTATATGAACTGCTTAAATACTGATAGTAAGAATTTTCCATTTAAGAGAAGGAAATGAAAGAACACAACTACCTGAGTGTGCCCAGCTTGTGCTTAAGAGTCAGAATGTGCTAAGCTTGAGGTCATGCCATGTTATAGGCAGATCAGCAAGGGAGTTAGCAGGGCACCCATCCATGCTGTGCTGGCTGCTTCCAGAGATGGGGGGAGATCTCCATGAAAAGTCAAATGGTTCACTCTCATTTGCCTTTCAGCTGACAAACTTTCTAGCCCTTTGTCTCATCCACAGAGGAATCTCCCCCCGTCACTTTCATTCTGCTTTAAGACAGGAGAGGGAAGGACACATCTTCCTCTCAGGTACCTGTAAACCTTGGAACACAACACTGTGTCTGTTTTATTTAACTGTTGATGTTATTATCCCTTTCTTATTTGGGATATTAGGGAAACCTTTTCTCTGATGAAAGAGAAAGAACACTCAGTGCAGATGTGAAGCAAGAAGATAAAAGAAAGGCTCCATAAATGGTTTCGCTCTGTTTTTGAGAGAGAATCTGAAGATAAAGTCTCTGAATAAGATCTGAGTTTATGGAAATGCATTACACTTGTGGACTTTAAACAGAAATCCATGATTGCTCTGCTGTGACACTTGTAGCTTTTGGTAGGCTTTACACAGACCTTTTCTCTTTTCATACTTACACCGGGTTGTGCTTCCTTCCCACCCCAGGGGATTGCCTGTGAGGCTTCAATAGAGTAATTTCTTTTCATAAATTGAGATAGCATTACCATTTCTGTAGCTGAGTCACCTATGCATGAATGTAGCTTTAAAGACACAATTTTCAAAAGTGGCTGGGGATTTGAATACTCAATTAAACCAAGAGAAACTGAATGGCCCAATCCTCTGAGGTGCTTCAGAAAAACCTCTTGCTAGATGTAGCAGCTTAATAAAGATCTAAAGATACGTAAAGACATTTTCATCTCTTTTTACTGAAAAATCAAGGGTTACTTCCACACAGTGGAAACTTGATAGGCATTAAAGAATATCACAGACTCCTACAGAGGCAAATCTTATTCCATTTCTCTGGACTACAACCTGGTTAGTAGCCCTGTTGTTTCTTTCCTGAAGCATGGCTGGATTCTAGGGCTAGGGCAGTATATCTGCTGCATTTTGGGGCTGCCTTTCCACAGGCAACATAGAGAATGGCACGTCAGAAGTTCACAGCATCCTGTTTGGACGCAGAAGTATTCATTCTAGGTCAGGTGGCTTGGTTCAGGCTCTCACCTCTGTGTTTCCTTTCCATAAGATTAATAAGAACTGGCACTAGAACTCTGACACGAAAGCTGTCAGAGCGAAAGTTTTTTCAATTTACAGTTGTGTTTGGTGCAATAATTTTTTTTTTTTTTTCATTTAGTCCCTTGGTTTATTTCATTTAGAGCTGCACACATGAACTTGGTGAGTCATCTGGTTGAGAAACATGGTGAGAATCAGAGCAATATCTGGGGGGTTGTTCTGTTTATTGATAGGCTGTATTTCCCTTAGCATGAGCTATAAACAACAGATGATTTAGGGAAAGAAAATTTGTGGAAGATGACCAATATCATATATGTAAAGGTTGTCTATGACAGAAAACAGTATTTGCACAAATTCTGAAGCTCACACCGTAGTAGAGGGTTGCAAAACACATCAGTCTGGTAGCTCCTTGATGTTTTCCTAGGCCGAATCTGTGAAGTGGTTTGGCTTCAGTGATAATGCAATCCAGATGTTGGCCTGCAGGGAGCAGAAGTACTTACTGGGCAGAATAACTGCCCTTTTTTCTCCGTAATAAATTGACCAGATTGCCCCCACCTTGTGAGGAAGGAACACACTGCTGAACAGCAGCAACTCTGCAGGAAGCTCTACATCTTATCAAATGGCTCACTTAAACAAGCTGCTGACACCCACCCAATAATGACATCAAGCTTTGTTTTTGCCAGGTATTCATGGTGTGGGAAAGGGGGAATTGGGATTCATTTCACCTCACAGGCTAAAGTTTCCCGCAGTCTGGTATATTCACTAAGCAGGATGCAAGTTGGGGTGATTTGCTATGACAGGTTGTGCACTCTGTCAGCAGTCAAGTGCTTAAGGGAGGGGGAAGCTTTGGGATTTATTGGCTGGGACAGTATCATATCTAATTGTTACGGAAAACTCCTTTTTCTCAGAAGCTGGCTAGCTAGCATGATTCTGCACCTGTCAGCTTCCTACAGAAATGGGCTTTTGCTGGAGATCATTCCCTCAGAGCACTCTAGTAATGTTTACACAGTTGTTAAATGCCTTCACACTACGTCCATTCAGAAATGAAACTGGAAGCTGTATCCTGGTGCCCTGATAATTCAGGTAGCTGCTTCCTTGACACTGCTTAGCATCTGGTTTAAAGTGGACTTTGCTATAGAAAATGTGAAAGCACATAGACCTATGGTACTGGAAAAACCACTGCTAAACCTCTTGACAAACATTTAGGGGGGTGGGCGATAAAACAGCAGGAGTGGAAGATTTTTTAAGTAGTCTGAGACTTGCTGTAGAGTCTTTTGTAAGTGACCTCCTTTTTTTTTTTTGTGCGGCTCAGTGCAAAGCTCCTTTCCCTGGCTCTTTTATTAGCATAATTATCTTGTCTTGGGTTCTGTAAGTTGAAGTTAATTGACAATACTGGTAGGCAAAGCTGTTGCCCCAGCAGGGAGTATGTATAGGGAGAAATCCAAATCACACTCAACTCATAGGGAGGATATCTCTGTTAGAGTACAACCAATAAGTTGCAGCAGGAAAATGCAGGCAGAGTGTTAATCTATCTTCCCCACCCCCTGTATAGAGATTTCAGCCAATTTCTAGCCAGTCGTTTCTTTTAATCTATTCACTGTGTGGAAGGATTTTTGTCAAGGTGGAAGCCAGACCCATGAAGAGAAACCTATCACTGATTTTTCAAGTGGCTTATTTTGTTTTATTAAATCTTGCGCTGAGTTAAATACAGCAGCCCTTGGTACAAGGGGAGGTAATTGTTCTACAAAGCTGATCTGCAGGGAACTTAGTGGAGATGGTTTTTAATAAAAAACATCTGGAAGGATTCCATGATTTAATTCAAAGGCCACCCCACCGAGCAAGGCTCATGCTAAAACAGGAGGGTGTGGATTAAGCCCTGCACTGCCAGGTGTGGCCGTGAACGTGTCGTCCAGTGACAGCAATTCTCTGGCACCAGAGCACTTCGGTGTTTCAAGATGGGTACCTGCCCCAGCAAGTCTGTCCCAGCTCCTGTTGGGCGTACTTTCTGGAATGCTGTGAGGGGTTTCCCTACAGGCAGACCTGCCCTTGTAGGTGCTCCTGGTTCTTCCACCTGTCCAAAGCAAGACGAGACACAGCTGGCAATGCCTTGCTGTTCTTTATGTTCAGGAGGTGCTTGTGGGAGCTGCCAGCAGCACTCTGGGGACACATCAGGCTGTGTGCAGGGCTGAGCAACACGGCTCTGCTGGAAAACTACTGGAACCAGGAAAAATTGTATTGCCTAGGTGGAGATGGGAAGGTGACAGAAGTTCCCTGAGCAGTCTTTCATGGAGGTAATGGCTAGAGAAGCTTCTCCAGCCCTTGTTTCTAAGTAAATGCTCTGGTTTGATGCCAGTTTAGGTGCCACAGTAGTGCTGATCCTGTTCCTTACCTGGTGTGACAGAGATGAGCTCTGTAACTGGCTTGCTGCGATCAGGGGAGGCACATGTTCGTGGAAGGAGCTCTCTGGGGAGAGAAACTGGAGCCTGGATCTGGGAGTGTTGTGGAGCTTGGCAGACAGCTGTTTCTCCCACGCTGGTGCAGTGCCTCATGTTCCATTCCCAGCATGTTTCTGCTAGTGAGGTGACACCACCTGGTGCCAGCGTGCAAAGCTGCTTCTTGTCTCCCCTGGGCTGCAGCCAAGAGCCTGTGCCAATGGTGTGCTAAAGCTCAGGCAGGGAGATTCCGACAGGGCACCGTGGACTCAGTTTGGTCATAAACGTATTCCCACATCTGGGTGGCAAGGTTGCACACGGGGTATGTGTTTACATAGATGTGCTGAATGCCTTCGTGAAATCCTGACTGGATTTAGCCACTGGGAGGTAAAGGAACAAGTACTCCTCTGCTCTGCACCTGGTCTTGTATTTTGTAGAAGATCATAAGATCAGTAGCAAATAGGAGATGACTTGGTCTCCAAAACCCAGAGATACAAAATAACGCCAACCAGGTGAAAAAGAGGGAACGTGTGGAAGACTTCATGAGTTTTTATTGCAGCTCTGACAAATTAAAAAAAAAAAAAAAAAAAGGCTCACATGACTTCTCCCACCACAGTGACAGGTATTTCCCTTCTGTGATAGCCTGGTAGATTCTGGGGGGTTCTAGAACAAATGACTGGAAAGGGCTGCTTTACAGCCTACATCCTTAATTGCCAAAGATAATGATCAGAGTAGCAGCAACTGAAATAAGAGAGAGGCATGAGATCAGAAACAGGCACTGATGCGTGCTATAAAAACAGACAGGCAACAATGAAGCTCCGAGAAATTATTATTATTTCTGGAGAATTTCTGTGAGCGTAAACACCCAAGCTTGGTCCACGTGTGAGAAGCAAAACACCACCCACCTCAACAGCTGGGTACAAGGGAGTTGCTGCAGGGACAGGACTGTGGGTGGTTTTAACTCATCTCCATAGTCTTTGATTTATGCTGCCTGCAGTCATGCATTGCCATGTGCTCACCACTTCGTTGTGACTTCTACCTGCAGTTTCAAAATCTCTTTGTAAGGTTTGGCATCTCTTTTTGCTCTGATAATAGATTTATATTTGGCAAAACCAGCCTCTGACAATTTTTAAGCACAGTTTACCCAGGCCACAGCATGTGGCAAAATAACTACCAGCGACTGCCTGAAGAAACCCGTTTAAATAAGCAGCTGTTTATTCTGGTGCGTAATTAGAAAGCGGTTAGAGTGTTGCAATTTTACACTTACTTAAACGTTTAAGACCTTTGCGAGGTAAAAGACAGTTAACAGGGGAAATGTAATAGTCTTGTGTTCATTTAGAGCTTGCCTTCAGGTACCTCCTTACAGCTTGTCAGCACTGGGGCTGTGTGGAGCTCAGAAGTGAGACTGCCTGAGAGGACAAACAAGCTGAACCACAGGACAGTAACGCTTGTGGGGCATTTCTGTCCGGTACTGGAACAACAGCTGCTGTTCTAAACATCAGTCGCTGCTGTCGTTAGCCTGTGATCCCTCACTTCTTGGATTTTTGACCTAAATGCTAGTGTGTGAAGGTGAACATATTTGCTTTAAAAAAAGAACTGCTACGTTCTTGGGTTTGGGGGGTGAGGGTTGAGTAGTAGATGTTTGTAATTATTTCAGTGGAATTCATAACAATGAAAAATGGTGCTCTGAGGAGGGAACCTGCTCAGACTCACCTACTGAGGTTTTTCTTTTTTTTTTCTTTTTTTTTCTTTCTTTTTCCTCATTTACTAAAGGACTAAATTTTTAGGAAGCCTGTTAGAAATGTAAGGTTGGTGGCCACTGTTATGGTTTGACTGGCAGTGCTTTAAACAGATCCTATCAAAATGAAGCAGTGCTTTTGTTATAGCTGCTGCTTTTAGGTTTTAATGAAGCTTTGTTTCCTAAGTTCAGTAGGATACCAACTGCAATTTATTTTCTAAGGAAGTCTGGTCCAGGGATATTTTAGGTTATCCTATAAAAATTCTCATTTAGACAACAGAAATGAAAACAACTGTGTGCAGAAGTGTTTGCCCTAGGTCACCTGAATTTAGCTTCATTATCTTACAGAGGCAACTTCCTTAAGAAAGTCTGATTTATAATGGAGACCTTAATTGGTGAATATATGTAGCTAAAGCTGTGTATATGTACATATATTTGCAGAATTTCCAAATAAGTCCTGATATGAGGGTACAGCAGTTGTATTAAATGCAGTGATGCCAAACTCGAAGAGGGAAGGAAAGTCAGAAGGTCCCAAAGGATACTTCATCACTGTCTGAAGCGGGTCTGCAGCATCCGTGCATGCTTGATGTTCCTTGAGGACTGAGTCACTCTGCCTCTGATCACACCAGTCTCTGAGCCAAGACTAGAAACCAGCAGCATCCTTAGTAGTTAACATTTAATGTGAACACCAAAAGGAGTGAGGTCTAGGAGACAGCAAAGAATTCCTGTCAGTATTTGGAGTGAGAGCTACCAGATCTTGCTGTTCCCTGATGCTTCAGGTTAGCACCACTTGAGAGAATCCAGGTAGTGAGTGAGCTGTGACCATGACAGCGATAGCACTGCAGTCCTTCTGAGGGGAAGGGGTTTATGCAGTGAAAGTTTTGTAATCACAGGCATCTGTTGGTCAGAGGGGGTGTTTGGAGCAGTGTGTTCCCGAGCCGTGGGGGTGCCCAGCACAAATCCAGTGGCCAAGGCAGAGGTTGGGCAGTATTTGGTCTGTAATGCTGTGTTGGCACTGCTGTGTTAGAACTGTGCCACGAGCCAGGCTGTCTCCTGGTGCCCAAATGCTGCCCAGCTGCAGCTGTCAGCAGGAGGGTGGATTTCAGCCTCGAGGTGCCCAGTGGTGAGCGGGCAGGAGGCTGCGGTGTCAGCCCGGCACAGCCCTCGGGACCCTCCCTGGGCCCGTGGCAGGGAAGGGGCAGGTCCCTGCTAACGTGGCCCTGCTTCCAGTTGGGCTCCAGGGCTGAGCCAGGGACAAACATCCAGGTCTCTCGCCACAGGGAACAGCGGAAGGAAGCCCCGTGTGCCCAGCTGGAATTAGAGCAGGTGCACCCTCCAGGACCGACTGGCTCCGATTTCTCTTCCTGAATTCTCTCCAGGCTCCGGAGGGGCACACAGCCCCCGGCACAGGCCACGCTGGGCTTGTTCCTGCTGTGCTGGATGGGAGGCTGTGCCCGTCAGACCCACGGGTGCCGGGGACAGGGACAAT